>NC_135225.1:15293684-15531184 GCF_052324685.1 Brachyhypopomus gauderio | reverse complement strand
ACTTCTAGGGTTTGATTATTATGATTTAACCCTTAAAATAGTGCACTGGTTTCTAATGAATGTTTTAGTGGTTTATAGAGAAATGCTTCACTGGTTTGTAGGGAAATGCTTTAGGCCTACTTGTTTGTAGTGAAATGCTTTACTGGGGTGGGTTTCCCGAAACGTTCGTAGCGCTAAGTACTTCGTAACCTCGTATGAAACGTATGAGGTTAAGAAGTACTTAGTGCTACGAACGTTTTGGGAAACCCACCCCTGGTTTGTAGGTAAATGCTTGACTGGTGTCTAATGAAGTGCTTTACTGGTTTAATGTGAAAGGGGAGCCAATGGTAGCATCTGTTTCACACAGATGCCAGTGAGTGTGATATGGCGATATGTCAGACTTAAGTTAATTAAGTGTGATAAATGGATATCTCTCTAGTTGTTTATTTGTCAAATGTCACCAGAAAAGCATGTCAATTAATGAGACACTATATACATATCAAGTCAGTCTATAAAGACAGTATATAAACAGATCAATTCAGGTGAGTATATTTTATTCTCTCTGATGTAAATAATAGCACATGGGCTGCTACAGAATCTCCTACTAGATTCCAGCACAGCCAGCAATGCCCATGACTACTAACTACAACACCACACCTCCACACATGTGAGTGAGAGAGACAGAAGAAGGGCAGAGAGAGAGGGAGAGAGGGAGAGAGAGAGAGAGAGAGAGAGAGAGAAGAAGAAGAAAGATCCTTAAAGAGTTTAATTTAACATTTTTCCCACATTGTTCAATTTCTTGTTTTATTATTATTTAATACTCTCGAATTCTGTAATCCAAGCATTTCAGTACAAACTAGAGGTGTATTTAACTAAGAATTTTCATAGTCGAATCTGATTCGACAAATTTTCCCTTTAGTCGACTATTAGTCGAATCAGGTATTTTTCTCTAGAGCGCCTTAAACGGGATCCCGTTCTCATTCAGGACTTTTTTCCACTTAAAATGATACTAAAACACCTAAAAAACATGGTAGCTTTTATTTATTTATTTACTTTTTTTTTTTTTTATGAAACGTTAGAGAACATGAACAAAAAAAGTCACCGTCCATGTGCATATTGAACTTTGACAAGCACTGTGCAAAATGTCAAAAATATTTTAAATAAAATATGCCTGCCTGAAAATATAAAAACAATTTGCCACACCAGAGCAAAAAATATATATAAGTAAAGGTTCAAGTAATGGGGTTTAAAAAGCAAACAACAACAAAAAATATTTATAGTCCTACTTGCTGAGACGCACCGAGGAAACGACACGACACGACCGAAACGACAAACGGCTGAACTGTTTTTTTTTTCGTTTTAAATTGTCACGGTGAGGCGGCCCCCTACCGGCCGTCTCTGTCCACAGCGGCTGTTGTTGTTGTTGTTTGGTGACGTCATGTGCGTTCCTCAGGTGGGCGGAGCCCGTGATCCGTCTCACCTGAGGGTCGTTTGTTTGCCTATATATGTCTTGTCTTTGTACCAGTTGACCGCTGGTCATTATATCCTTAATTTGGATCTATTGCACGGGTTTTAGGTTTTGCACACTTTATATTAAACCACCCTTTTTCCCTGAGACTTGGCGTGATCGCTTCCTTTTTGTTGCTCACACCTGCCCGTCACAGAATGACCAGCCACCCTTCGGAAGCCGCCGAGTCTCTTTTACTTTCTCCTTCGTTCGTGGTCATGTCTCGTGGTAAGTGTTTGTCTACGTGGTGTTTTGTTTGAAGAGCTCCGCCGTGCTTTTGTGTTTTGTGTGTGTGTGTGTATGTGTAGCACGGCGAGGACCAGGGCAGTCTGCCCTGGGAAAGCCCTTCGTGTCCGTTGTGTGTTGAGAGAGTTCCGCCGTGCGTTTGTTTGTGTGTGGCCGGTGAGGACCAGGGTGTCTGCCTGGGAAAACTCTCGTGTATGTGTGTGTGATAAGTGTGTACGGGTAACGGACCGGAGGATCAGTGTGCGTGCGCGTCGTTATGTGTTTAGTGTTTAATGTGTGTGACGCGGTCGCCGCTCGTCACGGTCGCCTCGCTCCCCGTGTGTCTTGTGTTTAATGTGGGGAGCGACTGCGACTCTGAGCGGCGCGTCACTATTGTGTTTATGTAGAGCACGCACGTTTTGAACCCGTTCGTTTACTGTTTGTACACCGTTTTTTGTTTGTCTAGTATTTGCGTGTGTGTTTTGTCCTAGCGTGTTGTCTAATGTTTACATGTAATTCCACGCATGCTCCTCCCCTTAAATGTGTGTTTGGGGGGGGACCGGCTGTGGTCCCGTGCCATGGGGTGTGGCACGGAGGGCGTCTCTCCCAAGGGAGGCCCTGAATAGGGTAAGGCGCGTTTGTGTTTCCTGTTTGTATGTGTGTGTGTGTGTGTGTGTGTGTGTGTGTGTGGTTGTGTTCTTTGTGCAGGTGCTTCTCCTTGGCAGTGTTCCTGGACCTTGTGGGGGTCTCCACCTGGCAGGAGCCCCCTTGTGTTGTGGGGTGACCGGAGCCCGGTCGTGAAGAGCCCCTCCCTAGAGGGCTGGGGCCCCCGGATGTTTGGGGACCATGGGGCTCCGGTCTGAAAAGCTCCTGCTGGGGATGGAGATCCTCCCTCCTGCCCGGGGTGACCAGGAGGCCCTTGGGGCTGCTCCCTAGCCCGCGTCGGGGGTGCTCTGGGCCTCGGTCTCTGGCGCTCCTGGGTTGGGTGGAGGAGTCCACCTTGAGATGAGAGGCCCCGGGAGGGGTTGGCTCCCCAGGAGGCTGGGGTGACCCCTAGCAGAAGGCAGGGGTCAGCTCTGGGAGGAGGTAGGTCCAGGAGGTGAAGTAGCCACGCCTTGGAGAGGTAGCCTGCACACCCACACACACACGAGGGACGAGAGAGGAGCCGTAGCCCCTCGTCCTCACACCCATGGGGCTTACCAGCTGAATGCCGGTTAGGGCGTGAGGGCCCTGTGACCGACCGGGGCGTGGTTTTGTGTTGTTAACGGCCCGGTCGGTCCAGGGTCCCGCCCGGGGAGGTGAGTTGAGTAATGTTTTGTGTTTTATGTTTCAGCTCCCGGACGGCAGGAGGTGTGTTCCTGCCTGTCTCTGCCTTCCTGCCCCTTCATGTTTTGTGTGCAGCCGCTGTGTGCCACACACCCAGTGGAGGGGAGTGCGGCTTGGTGGGGGGGTCTGTCACGGTGAGGCGGCCCCCTACCGGCCGTCTCTGTCCACAGCGGCTGTTGTTGTTGTTGTTTGGTGACGTCATGTGCGTTCCTCAGGTGGGCGGAGCCCGTGATCCGTCTCACCTGAGGGTCGTTTGTTTGCCTATATATGTCTTGTCTTTGTACCAGTTGACCGCTGGTCATTATATCCTTAATTTGGATCTATTGCACGGGTTTTAGGTTTTGCACACTTTATATTAAACCACCCTTTTTCCCTGAGACTTGGCGTGATCGCTTCCTTTTTGTTGCTCACACCTGCCCGTCACATAAATGGTATGCCATGTTGGTTGTTGTCATGTGAAATGAAAGACGTTGATGACATAACTTGCACTTTACTTTGTTTTATTCATCTTTATCTTTTTCAAAACACTCCCACAAGTTTTTTTAGTAGCCATTATAATCTTGGCAGATGCTGACTATCCTGTAGCGTGTTCAGCTCCGCTCATTTGGATTGTGCAACTGCAGGGTGTGATTTATTAATGAGTAGTAAGGGAGATGCCTATTGATAATGCGCACACATCTTTTAAAAATATTTATTAACAGAAATTAGGATAATGTTATTTGACAAAAAGCTATATATAACGAAAACAAAGACATTTCATGTAACAACTAATGCTTAGCAGCATCCTTGGGCACCCCCATGCAGTTAGAATGGTACATTCGACTAAGACGTTCATAGTCGACTATGGGGTATAGTCGACTCTAGTCGAATCAGTGACTATTGCAGGTCACCCCTAGTACAAACGTATCATTATTTGTCATGCCAATAAAGCACCTAGAAATTAATTAATTTGAAAGATCTATCTATCTATCTATCTATCTATTTTCAACATATGTAGAATGTGGAACAATAAACCCTTGCTAGCAGTAAAACCTCAACATGAACCTCAACATGAACATGAACTTTATGTGGAAATGATGTGATGATCCTCAGGAAAATTAGATTTGCTTACTTTCAATAACATGCTAATTTTTATCTGACTCCATTGGCTAAGTAGTAGAAAATAATGTTTATAGTAATTTTAGAGTCAATTAAACACTTCAATAATATTTAATAAGTCTTGATGTCAAGGACTGCATTCTTCCAATTTAAAATAAATTAGGAATTAAAATGCTTGGATCATGTAAGAATAATTTTATCTATCTGATGATACTATAGAATCTCTGCAGTAAAGAGTTGTAAACACACTCCAGTACAGCTCTAGAATGAAGAGCTTTGAGCACACACCAGTACAGCTCCAACAGGATAAATGCACAGAACTGTGCTGCTAATCTAATGTACCATAAACTACTCTGTGGACTCAAGAAATGGAAATTAAAGCAACATCTCGCTGTTGCGGAATAGATGGTAGAATTACATCTCATTTGCTATAATTATATGATTTGGACATATAGTTGCAATATTTGGCTCTGTGACTGCCCACCTTACTCATGCAGTGTGTAGAACCAACAATGTGGTGCTTGTATTTGTCTTATTCATGACCAGACTGCTCATAGAAACATTTACACCAGCACTTAATCCAAACAGTGCCGCAGTTTAATACAGAGGTGAGTGTGTAACTTCAAAAAAATAACTATTATTATTATTAGAAGAAGAAAAAGAATAATACTAGTATTAGTAATAAATAGTAGCTCATATATCTAAGCTCTAAAAGCACCAGCCCTGACTCTTCCCTTGGGCATATTTGAGCTCTAATAGCACCAGCCCCTGACTCCTTCATTGGGCATTTCCGAGCTCTAATAGCACCGCCCCTAACTCCTCCCTTGGGCATGTCTGAGCTGTAATAGCACCGCCCCAGACTCCTCCATTGGGCATGTCTGAGCTCTAATAGCATCGCCCCTGTCTCCTCCATTGGGCATGTCTGAGCTCTAATAGCACCGCCCCTGACTCCCCCTTGAGGCCTTTTTTTCTGTTTAAGTGTGTTTTCCTAAATTTGTCTCTAATCATACTTATTAATAACATTACACACATATAATTCATATCAAAATGGTCACAATGAGGTTAAAATTGACTAATGAACATTGCATAAATTATATGGTCCTAAAGCTCAAAATATGAGGTCTGATTTTCAAATTTTTCTCATATCTCGTATGAAACCACCTTTACTGAAACAAACTATACTGATGTTTGAAATGAGTTTGCAAAGGTGTTGGCTTCGCAAAAATAGTGAAATATTTGAATAAACTAGTATAGAAATGTGGTTAAAAAATAATGTATAAAATTTTTCTTTTACAATCACGTATTGCATAAAAGTTTGGTCTGAGGGACATAAAATGTGATTGATCAATGCTTTTTTAATTACATATAAAGCTTCGTGGAGTATCAAAATGTCAAGATTTATGTGTGCAAGTGTGAAACATTACAGCAACTATAAAAACAAACACATAGAGCAGTGTTCAGCATGGCCAAAACATATCCACCCATCTATACTATATTATTCCATACTATACTTTCACAATCGGAAACATACAAAGTAAACATTTACTAATGGGCAGTCATTGTAGGCAAAAGTCAAAAAACGAAATCATGACGATTTTATTATGAATCGATTACATGACTTTTGCACAGAACCAGCTTCTAGCTAGCCAGCTAGTAGCTAACTTAATTTGTGTCTGTTTTACACCGCCCCAGTAATAATTTACATTCCCATAGCTCCCATATCTTCATCACTATTATCTACATGACTACTAGCGTTTAGCAAGCGAGCAAATAACAATCCTCATGCCTATATGTGAACCTAGCTGTGTATGTCCACTGTTAGTTAGTGAAATTGTAAAACAGCATTCATTTAGCCATCAATCTTTTATGCTTCTTCATCAAACGCCTCAGGATTTCAAGCTACATTCATCACTGCTATGTACTGTATATCGCTATGTTACCTATGTAACTAGCTAATGCTAACTAGCTAGTAGAAGGTGTCGCTTCTGCAGCTGTTTGCAAAATATGATCTACAAAACAATTTAGCTCGCCAGCAAAAAGCTCGCTAGCCAACCAGATGTTGAATGAGAACAGAAGGTTCCGCAGGGCTCTCAAGTTTTGGATTCATGTCAGAGTGTGAGAGTTGTTGGGGGGGGGGGGGGGGTGGCGAATGTTAATTGTTGAGCGGGGGAGGGGGGGGGGCGAACGTGAGTTGTTGAGCGGGGGGGGGGGGGGGGGTGTTGAACTTTGTATATCGCGATCGATCGCCAGTGGAGGGCGACATAGATATGGATCGGAGGTAAATAAACTAGATTTTTTTTTCTTGCCGTGTGAAATCGGAAGTGTGCCGTGTGAGCGTGTGAAGACGGTCAAATGCGTGTGTCACACGCTCAATGCGTGAGACTTGAGAGCCCTGAGGTTCCGCCTTTTTACGATATGACATAGATACTAGTGATGTCATAATGTATCGGTCACGTAGTGAATGACACGCCAAGTCTAATCACATGAGGGGCGTGGCAGGTGTAAATTTAGTGACACATGAACGTACAAATCCAATGTAAACATGGTTTTTAAACCTCTGTTCATTGGTTCATAACTCCTACTATGGCCAAAATTTTAAGGGCCAGACTTCAGACTTCGTAAAATGTTTTGAACCACGTTTCTACAATGTCTTTGCATAGAGATAATAAAAACAGAGATTAGAACATAGTGTCCCGTAGGGCTATGCCCCCCTCTCTTAGCTGTCACTCCGGTGTCTCTATTCCCCGTGTCTGTGCTATTCCTTGCCAGTTTATCCCGCCCTGCTTGTCTGTTGCCTTGGTTTCTCCCTCTGTCTGCCACACCCGTGTCGTCATCGTCCTCAGCTGTGTCTTGTTAGTTCTGTGTATTTATATCCCTGTGTCTCCCTAGCCCATTGTTGGTTGTTCTGTTCATTTGCGCCGTCTTGCCTATGTGCGCCACGATCCTTATGTTATTTGATTTCATGAGTATTGTTCCTGTTCCATTGTTCATTCCTTTTAGTGTTCTCCCCGTTGCCCTGTTCGTTCTCTTTGTGTGTCTGATCATGCCACATAATAGATGAGTAGATGATGATCTGATCATCTACTTGTCAAACCTGGATGGCTCACCTGTTACGACCCCTGCCAGTTGTTACGACTACAATTATGGAATTCCCTCTAATAAATCTCGCTCTCCTCAGCGTTTGTGTCCGCCTCCTAGCTCCGCAGCACGAGCTGCGTTACACATAGATTTTTATGCTCTGCCACGTTTGTAATGTGATGTGTTGCACTCATGTCTCATTATTGTTAGCATGTTTTAGTGTCCGTATTTCCCGGTACATGTCCATATTTCACGTCCTGTCCCGGGCGTCCCGGGTTTTTTTTTTAGTGAGAAATGTCCTGGTTTTTAAATTACCATCATTTGTTATTGGAGTTTCTGTTGTTGACTTTTACTGAAAAGCATTTTTAATAAACCAACTGTAAATATCATGTTATTGTAATAGTGAATGCATGCCACATTATATGTGCTGCAACCCCCTGCTCCAAAGTGTCCTGGTTTTCCCAAATGAAAATATGGTCACCCTATTTTAGTGTGCGTATTGCCAGTGTTCTGTGTCAGTCATTGTTTGACTACGTCAATGTGTATCGTTCTGTGTTTAATAAGCACATTTAAAAGAACATTCTCACCATCCTGCCTCAGGCAACCCCTGCATTGCTGACGTTACAGCTGTGGCCGTCATGAACCACTTACACATCTGTAACATTATATCCAGCAGAGCTTATCCAGCAGGGCCTATCCAGCAGGACCTATCCAGCAGAGCCTATCCAGCAGGACCTCTCCAGCAGGACCTCTCCAGCAGGACCTATCCAGCAGGACATATCCAGCAGAGCCCAAACACTGCAGCAATCATGTGGCTCTCTTCTTTTATCTTACTCTCTCTTTTATTACATTTTCATCTATGATCTAAATGTCTCAGCTTAAAGGACCGCCTCTTAAATCAATCTCAGATACCTACTTCAAACCCGGAGTGCATTATGATACAAGAGTATCCTCTCCCTCTCTCTCTTCCTCTCCCTCCCTCTCTTCCTCTCTCTCTCCCTCTCACTTCCCACTTGGAACACATATATTGTTCCGTGCTAACAGATGGACAATCTTGCAGCCAGAGATGCGTAAAAGTGTTTAATAAATGTAATACAACCTATGTAGTGTTGAAGAAAGAGTTCTGAATCAGAAACAGCTGTGTGACCGCAGTGCCTGGAGAGGGCAGCGGCCCATAAGGATGTTGCCTAATGCAGGCCAACATGTGGCCCCTGCTGCTACGCAGTCCAGGTTCCTGTTGGATACTGGACAGTTTATAGGTTTCACCATCATTCCTCTGGAGAGAGGACTGCAACCATTACTCCAGGCTAATTTATGACTTGACTTTTTTTTTCCTTTTATATATTCTGTCAGATGGAAACAATGAAAGGAAGCAGGTGATGCTGGAATGTAGATCCTTTTATGTTATGCTCTACTCCATAGACAGACAGACACATTACAGTCCTGGAAGGAGAGACAAGAAAGGGTTTGACAAATTGTCAAATTAAGGATTGGTGTCATGACCCCTGGCAAAGGTTTCAGCAGTGACACTATTTCACTTTGTGATATTCCTTAAAGAACTATGAACTATGCAAAGAAGGTGAAATAAAATAAATTGTGGACTAACGAGCAGGAGACATATGTTGTCCATAACAGTTCTGCATAGGAATGAGATATGTGACTACTCTATGACTGCTCTATATGACTGCTCTGTATGACTGTGCTGTGTTTATGAGCACTTTTACACATCATCCACATGATTTCATGACACCCCCCCCCCCCCCCCCCCCCCCGTTTTCTGCCTCAAAGTGGCACAGAGAGAGACTTGTCTTTATTTTAAGCTGTCCAAAACAGTTATATGACCTAATATTTCATTTTATTTTACTAAGTCAAACCCATTTTCTTTTGGAGATACACTTCAGATATGAGTTATAATCTATGCGTGATGAATGGACCAGCCTCAGACCTCTGACTCTGGTATGTACTCACAACCTTCCTGACAAAGCGCAGCTGACTGACTAAAAGGGGAAAATGAAAGGAAAATGGGCAAGCACACACATACATGTCAAATACACACGTACATGTCAAGCACACACGTACATGTTAAACAGGTGTCCTGCATTTATGCCTATTCAAATGAACCACTGAACTATTCAGTGTCTCCACACAGGAAGCACATCATGCTCTCCATAGTACACAGGCCTTCAGAAATGTCCTGTTCTTCATCCTTTTATGTTATAGCAAAGTGTGAAATGTTTGCCACTCTATGAAAGACAAACAAAAAAATATATATAGTATTACCTAGCTTGGTAAATATACATTCATTGAGGTTACTCATTCAAATTGAAGCAATATGTAACGCCTTTCAAAAATACAGCTAAGTGAAAGTTAGGCTCATCACAACAAACCATGTCCAGATTTTAAATTCCGGGATGAGATCACAAACGCGCTTCCGGCCTCCCCCTTCTCCCTCTGTGCTTCCATGGCAACAGAGGAGGAGTTTGAACTCTGAACTGTGACTACGTCAACGGAAGTGAGGAAGTAGGAAGTGTAGAAGGACTGAGCTGGATCATCACACTTTTGTTTAGTCTGAATTGTAAGATAAATTAGCTAATATCTTCGTTTCCATCAAAAAGAATGAACAAAAGAGAATCGACCATGCAGTGAATGTAGTAGGATATTCACTACCCGGACCTTTCGCCACCTTGGCCCGGAAATGTTGACTTTAAGGTAAATGAACCGCAGTCTTCATGCTTTGACAGGGAGTAAATGTAACAAAAATATATCTGTAAAACTCGAGATACGCGCCTGTGGAAGTCAGCAGTGCTCCAGCAGAATAAAACGTCGTATATCATAAGTATGTCATGATGTTTTTTTGTGAGCTACACTTGATAGTCAACTTCTTTTTTTAGTTGTTTGATAGCCAGCTACAATTATTCGGTTAATTGTATTTATTTGCACTGTTTTCCATAAGTTAATGTAAGATACGAGCCGTTAAAGCAGTGACTGAGTTTTCTGTCATGTTGTTTTTTAGGTTAACTGACTGATGTGCTGTGGGTGTGTCGGATGTGCTGATGTGCTGAAGAGATTTATCTACAGTTATCTACATTTATCTAGATTATTTAAATTTCTAACGTCTTTTAAGTTGGTCACTCCGGCAATGGAACTTCTTTTGCACAAGCCTCCTAAACCAAATCCTTAAGTGATCCTATCAAAACTATTTGGCATACATAGCTACAAACGCCGTTGTCCATAAAGCATAACAATGTCCTTAGCTGAACAGTCGCAGAAGTGGTTCCCCACCCACGTTCAAGTAACAGTTCTTCAAGCAACAAGCCTGCAGCCAAAGGGCAAGCACGGCACTAATGACGCCTACACCATCATCCAGCTGGGCAAGGAGAAGTACTCCACCTCTGTGGCAGAAAAGACCCTGAGTCCAGTGTGGAGAGAGGAAGCCTCATTTGAACTGCCAGGCTTGCTAATGGAGGGAAACCCAGATATTTATGTATTATGTCTTGTAGTGATGCACAGATCTCTGGTTGGAATGGATAAATTTCTTGGCCAAAAGAACATCAACCTCAATGAGATATTTGACAACAAGGAGCGGCGAAAAATCAAGTAAGAGAACTTTATGTCTTGTGATGTTCTGTGGAATGCTGGAATACATTGGCTGCTGCTATTTGTAATGTCCTTATGTAAACATGACAAATGAGAAGCGTACCTATTAATAACTGTCATTTGAGCAGTTCCGAACGACCTGTGCTGACCACTCCGTTCACTGGAGCTCCCAGCCCGTGTAGCCGTTCACTGGAGCTCCCAGCCCGTGTCGCCGATCACTGGAGCTCCCAGCCCGTGTCGCCGATCACTGGAGCTCCCAGCCCGTGTCGCCGATCACTGGAGCTCCCAGCCCGTGTCGCCGATCACTGGAGCTCCCAGCCCGTGTCGCCGATCACTGGAGCTCCCAGCCCCTGTAGCCGATCACTGGAGCTCCCAGCCCCTGTAGCCGATCACTGGAGCTCCCAGCCCGTGTCGCCGATCACTGGAGCTCCCAGCCCGTGTCGCCGATCACTGGAGCTCCCAGCCCGTGTCGCCGATCACTGGAGCTCCCAGCCCGTGTCGCCGATCACTGGAGCTCCCAGCCCGTGTCGCCGATCACTGGAGCTCCCAGCCCGTGTCGCCGATCACTGGAGCTCCCAGCCCGTGTCGCCGATCACTGGAGCTCCCAGCCCCTGTAGCCGATCACTGGAGCTCCCAGCCCCTGTAGCCGATCACTGGAGCTCCCAGCCCCTGTAGCCGATCACTGGAGCTCCCAGCCCCTGTAGCCGATCACTGGAGCTCCCAGCCCGTGTCGCCGATCACTGGAGCTCCCAGCCCGTGTCGCCGATCACTGGAGCTCCCAGCCCGTGTCGCCGATCACTGGAGCTCCCAGCCCGTGTCGCCGATCACTGGAGCTCCCAGCCCGTGTCGCCGATCACTGGAGCTCCCAGCCCGTGTCGCCGATCACTGGAGCTCCCAGCCCGTGTCGCCGATCACTGGAGCTCCCAGCCCGTGTCGCCGATCACTGGAGCTCCCAGCCCGTGTCGCCGATCACTGGAGCTCCCAGCCCGTGTCGCCGATCACTGGAGCTCCCAGCCCGTGTCGCCGATCACTGGAGCTCCCAGCCCGTGTCGCCGATCACTGGAGCTCCCAGCCCGTGTAGCCGATCACTGGAGCTCACAGCCCGTGTAGCCGATCACTGGAGCTCACAGCCCGTGTAGCCGATCACTGGTCGATCATAGTGTATATAAAAGTGTCCAATCATTGAAGCTTACACCCTATGCAATTTTACCATTCCTATAAAGAGCCTTCTCCAAGTTTTATTTAATGACCATTACCCAGCTGATCATAATCTACCCGTTGGTAGACATCTTGGCCTTTTGCACATCAAGATTATATACCTGTAATCATGTGCCTGAATCACTGTGTTTTACCCTCTGTATTCATAATGGGTCACATTTTGTTGAGCAATGCACAGGCAGTAGATGAACTCTGTCTGGTGAATATTCTATTTGCAGCATTCAGTGTCCACATCCACCCACCAGTTGAGCAGGGTGGTTCTTACACCACAGCTCTCTTTTTAAGGTCATTGATAGGAACATGGACTTTCTGGAGGTGTTTAACCTGAATACACATGCCAGTATCAGAATAAAAATTTCAGCCTGTAGAATCTAAATGTCATCTAAGATGTTAACCATGCAAAGCAGCAAAGCTATCAGGCCGTTCCAGTGTGTGATTAGCAGGTTTGTGAAACAAAGGTGGCAGAACACACTCAACTGATGTTTCAAAATTAGCATCATTGAAAATAACAATAATTAAAGAAAAAAAAGGCCATGCCTTAAACATGTCATCCAAGGTCTTAGACAGTCAGCATTGTATGGAACACCCAATGAAAAGGTGTGTGGTGAAGCCCATACGCCCTGAACAAGTCTGGTGAGGACAATCAGAAATATGACATCGTCTGTCTGGTTAGTCCAGACAGTGAGTTAACAGGTGTGGTGTTCCCAGTGGGCCCATGTGACGTAGCCTGCAGTATCGATTAGAAACACGCTCATTCAGGCACGAAGACAGCTGCACTTCTGACTTCTTCCTGTTTAAATGGAAGAGGAAGGGAGGTGCTACAGCGAGATGTGATGGCCTGTGTATGATGGCATGTGTGTGCTTAGCACTACGTCCCTGTAGCCATCCCCTCCTGCCTTTTCACGTTAAGCTTTTTTGACAAAAAAAGTTTTACTTAGACTGATCTATGAGTAGTTACCAACAGTGTGCTTATAATGCCAGTGACACATTTTTAAACACCAACTAAGGTTTCTAAAATTTCTAGTTATTTGACATACTCTGCAAGGTTGTTATAAAACAGGGATGCACAACTTGAAGGAGGAGCCGGGCCATTTTTGAGTAGTGTAAAATGGAGACAAATTATGTATTATGTCGTGCTTGATTCTTAATGTTTACTTACTCCCGCGGTAGCCCAAGTAAAAAGTAGCCCAAAAAACAACACTGTTGGTTCGGCATTCAAATTCAGGCACAAAGCCAGAAGGCGGGCCAAATTATTTATCAGCCGGCGGGCCGTAACGGAGGCACCGTATGTTGTGCACCCCTGTTATAAAACAAGCTAAACAAAAATTGCTTCGATCTATTGTGTAGGATTAAATTAACAGTCTTAATTCTTTAAATTGTAGGTTCTAGTATATTGTAGAAGGGAAGCCATGACTGGAGGAATGTTCACTGTATTTGGTGGTCAACCTCTTGGATCTTCAGGGATGAACACATGGCCCCTGTGTGCCGGTTTGGGCCTTATACCTAACCACTCTGATCTTACCGGCCATTTGTCTGGGTCGGATGACCTGGACACTGTGTGTTCAGAGCTCTGTGGGCCTTGAGCTCTTTTGGGTTTTCTGAGACATGCTATCAGAAGCAGGTTTTCATATTTTTGTGCCCCTAATTTTGTGCAGCCTAATTTTTGTGCCCCTGTGTCTGTTAACTGAGAGGGTGTTTGCAGCCCAGCAACGCCCATGCAGGCCACAGGGATATGGCTTCATCTCGGCCACAGGGATATGGCTTCATCTCGGCCACAGGGATATGGCTTCATCTCGGCCACAGGGACATGGCTTCATCTCTGCCACGGCCAGAGCTCACTCTTGCTGGGGGTCTCAGTCTTGAGTATATTTCAAAGAGTAAATGAGGGAATCCAACCCTGTTTATTTCATTTAAATGCAACTGATGATTTCGGGTTCTGTTGTAGTTCTGCTGTAGGTTAGTTCAGGCAGACTGAGAAGAATTTGCTTTAAAGGCTGTTCTGTATGGACTAGCCTACCTGACACCTGAGGAAAAAAAAGTATGTCAATGGAAAAGTACATAAAACAGTATAGTACAAAGTAAGGTTCTCAGTTTAACTAAGAAACAAGTAAAATAAATGATGCACCATTGTATCAGCCCTTATACAGTGGGAATAAATTTAGTACCTGAGCTGCAGTCACATCTCCTGGAGTATCTGATGGTTTAGAAGTGTAAGGTTTGACCGAGCCTGAAATGAGATGAGTTCTCACAGGTCCTCTGTTTTCTGTGATTCACTGTCAATCTGAATTGGAAAGAGCCTGTCCAGGTCCCTCTGTGTTGTTACACAGAAATATTCATGATAATCTTCAAATCCCACTATAAGCACCAAGTGAACAAAGGGCAGGTTTGTGTAAATGTCACCTCCCGTTCACAAGAGTTATGGCTTCAGTAATCTTACCAGCAGAAGAGAAGGTGATGGAGTTTAAGTAAGCAGGGGGGTTGTGTCTCAAAGCCGCACACTAACCAGGACAGTAGAGTTCGCAATCCTGCCCTCGCTTTGGAAGAAGCTGAGGCGTCAGTCAGGAGCACAATGTGGACTTGTGGGGGAATGAATTTGAGCTGCAGTTGGCCAGAAAAAAAACACTTTGGGTTTTGTCCTTTGTGCTTTGTAATTGATTATGAATATGTGCTGGATCTTAGACTAGTGTTCTTCCATCACAGAGGTGACTGACTTTCCAATTTGCTACATCAGAGTTGCATGAAGCTCTTTGTTTCATTTTTAGTAAAGCGCTCACTCCCACCAACCTGTTCTGTTACACTAATGGCCCCAGCACACTGTTCTGTTACACTCATGGCCCCAGCACTCTGTTCTGTTACACTCATGGCCCCAGCACTCTGTTCTGTTACACTCATGGCCCCAGCACTGTGTTCTGTTACACTAAAGGCCCCAGCACTGTGTTCTGTTACACTAATGGCCCCAGCACAGTGTTCCGTTATGATGTCATAACCATACACTGTGTCTTTTCAACACTAGCTGTATGGAAACAATCCAGATAAAAATATTTGTATGTTTCTTTTTAACTAGTGATGTTCCCTTATGAATTGTGTGTTGTTGTGTCCTTAAACAGCACAAACATGTCTACCGTATGTATGTTTAGTCATGCTAATCCTTTTGCTTCCTGCTTGCACGGCTGGCCTGTGGCAGCTGGTATACCCTTGACTCCCGTGCCGGTAAGAAAAGGAAAGATCGAGGAAAGATCCAAGTGAGCGTGCAGTTCGTGCGGAACAACCTGACGGCCAGCATGTTCGACCTGTCCATGAAGGAGAAGCCTCGCTCACCTTTCTCCAAGCTGAAGGACAGGGTGAAGGGCCGTAAACACGAGGGCAGCTTCTCGGACACTTCCTCCGCCATCCTGCCACGTTCAGCGCAGTGTGACACCGACCCACAGCACAGTACCGCTGAACATTCCCGGCCCGGACCGCCCCGGCCTGGACCCACTCGCTCTCTCCTGGCTGGGGCTCAGAAGCTCTCTGCTGCTCACTCCATGTCCGACCTGACTGGAGGCCACTTCAGGCCCAAGGTGGACTCCTCTGGCTCCATAGAGGAGAGCGGTGAGTCTGCATGATGAGGTACTCACTGTCATGGACTGCATAGTGGCTTTGATATTGAATGAGGGCAAGTCTGTCTCACTTTTTAAAGTCTTCTTTTCTAAAACAGTGTTAAGCAACTCTACACTATCTTTATTTAACATAAATCTACTTATACATACACACACCAAACAGAAGAATGTTTTGTTTGCCAAATGATCTTGATTTTTACACCAAGATTTTACTTTCCAGAAATTATTTTGTGTGTGAACCAAAATTTTAATCGTTTACCATAGACATAAATCAGTGCTGTGGTGAAGTGGTGAATTCTCTGATGAACTGTTTCATCCCACGGTCACTTAGGTTGAATAGGGGACTCGCTGTGTGAAGTCGTTAGTTTCAGATTGATCGTGAGCTTTCATTTGCCCAGGTGCTCCAGCTTCCCATGGGCGCTCGCACAGTGAGGTCGTTGGCCAGCAGGGTGGCAGCAGTGCCGAAGACCCCTTCCCCGATGTGGGCGAGCACATGCCACAGAAATACGCCACGCTGCCACGCAACCGCAACCCCTTCGAGGGCGAGCAGGGGTTGACATGGGAGCGGGCAGAGCGCAAGGACAAGAGGGAGAAGATCAGCCTGCTGGAGCGCGTGACGGGGAAGAAGGAAGGACGTAGGATGGGCGGCGGCGGGCGGGCGGGCAGCTCCGGCGACCTCCGCTCACCCAACCCCAACCCTTTTGACCCTGACTCAGGCGGTGACACCAACCCCTTCCTACCACACTACATGCCCAGGTAGGAAAAATGCCCAGGTGTAAAAAAAAATAATAATAATTAATTCCATGCCTAGGGTTAGGATTACGGTTAGTGGCATGTCTAAAATGATTCAAACCCATTGTAAACCCAATGTAGTGTCACAGTCTGGGAAAATCCAAAGTTCTATACCATTCCAAATAGTGCAAGCTGTACTAAAGCATCCTCGCTGATTCAATAGGGACAGCTGTTTCACTCAACTCAACAGAGGAAGAACAGCACATCTCTGGTTGGTTTGTGAACAGTCATGGTGAAGATGAGGAGTTCATCAAGGACACGCACCTTCCCTGCACTGTGGCTGCTCACGTCTGGGCGGGGCTGTATGGCCATAATGAAATGTCTTCAGGTTCCAGTGGCTACAGTGCAAAGTATTATAAAAAGTAAAAATAAATAAATTTTGCACTGTGGAAAATCTCAGAGGACATGGTCGTAAGTCAAAGGTGACACCTGTTCTAGCCTGGAGGATAGTGACAGAGGTGAGAACCCAGGGATTAACCCAGGGATTACCACCAAGGCCATCCTTGTGAATCTGGCTCTGCTGGGGGCAACGTCTCAAGACAGAAAGTCACTGCACACTGCTGGGTTAACCCTGATGCTAACCCTAACCTAAAGATCTGAGAGTGTTCTTCAGCCAGTGGACCAGGCAACCTAATCCAGTGGACCAGAGAACCGGTAAACAGCACCATGAGAAAAAAACAATACATTAAGATTCTCAACCTCATCATCAGGTAGCAGAGAAACATGGCCTTGGGCACCAATGACATTACAGCTTGACAATAACCCAAAACACACAGCAGAAGTGGTGGAGAAATAGTTAGGACCAAAACATGAACGGTATGCAGTGGCCCAGCCAGAGTCCTGATTGGCAGCCAATGGAGAATTAGTGGAGGGAGCTGAAGGGCGTTGGAGCTCAACCTGAAAGAGTTGGAGCGCATCACTAAAGGTGAAGGGGCAAAAATACCAGTGGAGACTGGTCAGCAACTATAGGAAGAGCTTGATTGCTGTAATAGTCAATAAAGGCTTTTCTATTAATTATTGTGAAGGGTAGGAGTCATTTTGGACATGCCACCTTTTGTTCAAATGTAAATAAAAGCTGAGAAATATATATTTTTCCACAATGATGCATCTTGTTCATCTTCTTATCTTCTGGGAGAGGCCTGTATATATTTACTATATATGTATGTAAATATATATTACACATGTTGGACACCACACTAAGCGTTCAAAACCCTTTCAACTTGGAGCTCCCCCTGATCTGCTTGAAACTCAGGTCATGTCCCTCATCTTCATATGAGGTGATGGAGGGGCCCTCAGTGATGTGTGTCATTAGGGAGATGTTATCACTGTCAGAAAGCTGACTTCACAGGATCTGTCCAAATGTCCATGAGACTGTACTGGAAAAGAAGCTGCATGAGTTACCCAGCTGTTTGCTTAGGGTGCTGCTCTCTACACACCCTCAGACCACCAGCCACCCAGGGCCCCACACCCTAGGGGGCCCCACACCCTAGGGGGCCCCACACCCTAGGGGCCCCACACCCTAGGGGCCCCACACCCTAGGGGGCCCCACACCCTAGGGGAACCACATAAGCTAAATAGCTCAAATTAGTTTGATTAGTTTGAATTTTCCTGATTGACCTTATTTTCTGTAGATATTCTGCTAAACATGTAGTCTTCAATTATTATGGCTTGTGAAAATACATGCATTTAAAAAAAATATTTTGTGCTAAATAAATTGTTAATAGATTGTTTATAAGAGAGTCCGCCAGAAACCACATGTGGGATTTTTGTGCTGTTTGAAATATGCTGTGTTGGCCTTGTTGTGGTATATAACCACAGTAACACAGTGATTACTGGGAAATGGAAAATAGACCCCAGCTTTCTGTCAGAGTGGGAGGTGACCGTAACAGTTGGCCTCATTTTCCTGTTAGAGGGCTGTGACTACGCTGCCATGGTTCAGTAAAGACAGATTATTGAGGTTATTCTCATACTGATTTTATATGCTAGTGTTTTATGTGTACATTTTCATTTTTACTTACGTGCATGTATGATTGTATGTACGTGTGTGTCTGTGATTGTATGAGTATGTATGATGGTATGTACATGTTGTGTATGGCAGAATTACATATGTGCTTATGTTTGTGGTCCTCATTAGATCATGAATGTAACAGCAGACTAAGCTGATTGGTTGTTTTCTGTTTCCTGTTTTGAAGTGATGGTATACAAAAGCCCAGCAGCAATGAAGACTTGAGCCTCAAGAAGAAGAAGACGGGATCCCCTGAGAAGACACAGGGCAAGCAGACAACTAGAGAGACTGTAAGTTCTCATGTGACTGATGTGTGCTACATACACACTACATATATGCTACACATATACTACATATACACTATATGTCCAATAAAGATAATTGTAATTAACACTACAAATATAATAAATGTACACTCCATGTACAATACATATGTGTTACATGTACCTACATGTACAGTATGTTATGTTTAGTGAATGCAGCCATATGGAGAAAATGTGTTATAAAACACCATCAAATTCCATAAATCAATCAAATTCCACCAATCAATCGAGTTCCACCTCAAGTTCAAAACCTTAACCTTAATCTTAGCATAATGCTATGCTAAGCTGTGATTATTGATGTGTGACTGGTCATACTATGTCATTCAAATGACACACAGGAGCTAGAAGACCTGTTTTATTCACATCAGCTCTGTGGGAACATTTGACCTTCCCCATGACCTACAGTGGTGAGTGGTGAGGACATGTGGTAGCATATTATTGCGAAAACACGTCAGTGTGATGGCTCATGCATATTTAGTGACATTACCCAGATGTGCTTATCATTTACATTTTGTATATTACATTTTGCTGACAGTCTTATGCAGACTGACAGTCTCATTTTACAGAGGTAGGAAGATGTAGTATTAGGAGTTTTCCCAAAGGATTCTAATTGTGTTGTGTGGTGCATTTACCTGGATGGCGTTTGAACCCCTACCGTCCATGAACGAGACAGCGTTCAGCAATCACTCTATACGATCCGATCACTAGAGCCAAAACAAACCCCAGGAGGCCTTTCGGCAGTGTCAAGACAGGGACAAAATCATGACAGAAACATGATTTTGTCCCTCAAAGGGCACTACGACACTGTACCTATAACTATATCCAATACCTTAGAGGGTACTACGACACTGTACCTATAACCACTACCTCAGAGGGCACTACGACACTGCACCTATAACTATATCCACTACCTCAGAGGGTACTATGACACTGTACCTATAACTATATCCACTACCTCAGAGGGCACTACGACACTGTACCTATAACTATATCCACTACCTCAGAGGGTACTACGACACTGTACCTATAACTATATCCACTACCTCAGAGGGCACTAAGACACTGTACCTATAACTATATCCACTACCTCAGAGGGCACTACGACACTGTACCTATAACTATATCCACTACCTCAGAGGGTACTACGACACTGTACCTATAACTATATCCACTACCTCAGAGGGCACTACGACACTGTACCTATAACTATATCCAATACCTTAGAGGGCACTACGACACTGTACCTATAACTATATCCAATACCTTAGAGGGCACTACGACACTGTACCTATAACCACTACCTCAGAGGGCACTACGACACTGTACCTATAACCACTACCTCAGAGGGCACTACGACACTAGGTGGAACACTCTGACTGACACTACAGTCTGTTCACAAGAAATGAACAGAAACATCACATCACACAGAAACTCAGCCTGTTTCTGTGTTTTGGAACTTTTGTTTCTGTTGTAGCACTCTCGTGTAGAACTGTGTATGTACACTACATGCGTTACATTATACCACTAAAACATATACACTACATGTACACTACATAAGTTGCTATACACCCAAAACATACATTAGATGTTCACTACATGTGCACTGCATATGTTACATTATACCACATATGTTCGATTATGCTTCAAATGAACCTAATCTGTATTATACATGCTCTCTGCCCCATCAGTTGTGGCTAAATAAGGAAAATACTACATCAGACTATTCCTAGTTTCAAACTATAAAATGTAATGGTTAAGTTTGGGGGTTAGACTTGGGTTTCAAGGTTAGTGTTAACTATGTTTTAGAGTAGTGGAACTGTAGTTTACATGTAATCAGTATTAAGTATAAGTTTAAAAAGCTGTTGAATGGTGTTTTTTTCTCCTTATATATTTAGATTGAAAAGTTCAAACTTGCCAAAACTTTTAATGAATCATTTACTGCGTAGCAGTTTGACACAGTAGGAGATGGATCTGATCTCTGCCATGGTGTTACCAGCCACGCTCTGCTTCCAGAACCATTTAGCTAATTAACAGATGAAATAGCTGGTCATCGTCTTTGATCTGCTTGTAATTTGAAATGGTGTGATGTTATTAACATGTTCCTTTTTTTAAGCGCGTGAGCAGGCTTGTACTACGCACTTAATAATTGGAATTGCGATTATAGTATTGTGCAATTTGTTGCCGGTCTGACAGGTCAAACCACGGCCAGCGTTAAACCAGGGTGAAGTGCCACTTCTAGCTGTGTAGTAATTGTAATAATGGTTCTTGTCATTATGTCTGATGTGGAGTAGCGTTTACCTTGCAAGAAGAGAGACTGAAATGTTTAAATGGTTAACACTGTGCTGAAAATGGCTTTGCTCACACAGCACTGAAGCCTGTTAGCAGCACGTCAGCAGCCCGGCACTGCGGGCCTAATTAAGGCGTGAGGGGGAGGAAGACGTCTGAGACATTTCAAAGGACTCAAGTTTGAGATTTCAGCGCAAAGGCTCATTAGCTTCTGTAATGAGACAACTAGAGAACGCCAAGCACTAGTCTTATCTCACCACTGTTCCCGAATCTGCTCGTCCACAGGCTGCTGGGTCATGGTCATTCCTTGTGTTCTCATCAATGTTGGGGCCTCTGCAGCAGAAACCCTACTCTACTCACTCCACACCCACCCTGTGTGCACCCTAGGAAATGCCTTCATTACTTGACAATGAATTTTGTAGTCAGATGTTTGCCTTAAGAGGTGTTTCTTGGCTAGTGGAGGGTGGACATAATGTAGTGAACATATCCATGTAGATCAGCGCTTTCTTTCTTTTTTTGTATTTCTGAAATGGACAAAGGAAGACTCATCTAACCTTCTGGACAGGGCCAATGACAGACCCACGCCATCTATTTAAGTTTATTTAAGTGATTTTGTTAGGAGTACGATAGATGAAGGAAATTTGTGCAAGAAGATGATGCTAGAATTTTAGGTCTTTAGGTCCACAGTATTTTGCATCCACAGTTTTTTGGTTTCAAGTTCAAAGTTGTAGGTTGCACCGATATTGCTTTCAAATGGACTGGTTCATATACAATTATATTGAAACTGTACACCACAGAGGTTATGATTTATATGGAGGTGTTGCATATATGACAGAACAACCACTGTGCACATATCAAGAGTGCAGCAAGTTAGAGATTACTCCAAAGAAAAGTCTAGTGTTGCAGATTCAGGGGGTTCATATACTGTCAGTAGTTTGTAGTCAGGACAGTTAGTGGTGAGTTGCCAGGTTTAGATGTTTAACAGCTTTGAGGGGAAAGACCTTTGCACAAACACTGTTCATCACGGGTGAGATACCCGTGATATACCTGTGATATACTGGACTGCCTTAACAATCCTCTGTAGGACTTTCTGATTAACCCTTATATGGTCCAAGGGTCTGTGGGACCCATTTTTAAAAAATCAGCTTAAAAAAATTCTACAATTTTTTTTTTTTCAAACTGAGATTCATTGGTCCTTGGCTCATTTTCTGTGAGCAACATAAATCAGAAAATATTTTCAATGACCACCCCCCCGTACCCCCCCCCTTCACATTTGTATTACATACAGGGTCCAGGGTCCACTGGGCCCTGGGCTAGTCAAAGTGGGCAATCAACATTGGGTTGGGTAGTTGATAGTCGTCTGTATGACTTTAAAGGATATACAAACAAAGGACAGAGGAGTTTGGCATGCAAAGGTGAGCAACCATCAACACTTTTGATGGTTGTCACATCAGGGGTTGATTGCATATTGTCAGACAGCAGACGAAGAATCTCTATAGAGACAAAGGGGTGAGATCTGAAAGAAGCATCTTTTCTCTCAGCCCTCATTATCAATCCCTCCTCTCTGGACCTGTGTGTGTGTGTGTGTGTGTGTGTGTGTGTGTGTGTGTGTGTGTGTATGTGTGTGTGAGTGTGTGTTTCATCCAATCATGGGGACATGATGCTATAAATGCTAAAAATGCTAAAAATGCTATAAAAGATGGCAAAGCGATTCTCAGTTCAGACTGCCTTACAGCTGCTATTGGAAGAGACAGAGGATTTTGATGGTGATTCAGAAGAAGAAATTCAGGATCACATTTCTGAAATATCAGAGTCTGATAGTGATAATGAAAAGGAGGATGAGCAGCAGCCAGCTCCGTTAGCACCAGCCCGTCAGCAGCTAGCCATAGGACCAGCCTGTCAGCCAGCATGATTTATGATTCATTTCCTTATTGTGTTACATTTTAATAAAAAAGTAACTAATAAATAAATGAGAGCAAACTAATTTAACATATGTATTGTTTATTTTACTTGCAATTGGGCTAAATCTGCTGATTATTTTAACAAAAAATGCAATGGGTCCCCCACGCCCAGCTGGACCCCAAGAAGGTAGACCACGCCCGGATCTCATCAGGGTTAAACACACTCTACTATACAATACAGCTCCCAGTACAGCTCCCAGTACAGCTCCCAGTACAGCTTCCAATAGTTTCAAGTTTATTTGTCATTTGCACTACATGCTAGGACATATGTGCATTGAAATTCTTGTGGTGAGAGACATGAGTGTACAACTCTACAATAAAAAGAAAATAATGAATTACACTAAAAGCTTAAATATGTATTTAAAAATGCACAAAACTAAAGAAAAAAAATTACATATGGACAGATATACAAAATGTACACAATAATAATAAGTTAAACTTATATAGTGCGCATCTAGTACCCAAGGACACTTTACAAAAATCCTATGAAGGAAAAAAACACAATATGACTAGGTGAAAGGGAGAAAATACAGAGAGAAACGGTGATTTGCGGGAGGGCATTCCAAAGTTTTGGGGCCATTACACAGAATGAGCGCCCACCAGCAATGACACATTTGTATTTCAGAACCTCCAGAAGACCATTGTCAGAGGACCTAAGTGTTTGGTTTGGGTTATAGGGGTATAGAAGTTGTGCTAAATAGTCCGGAGCCAGACCATTAAGGGATTTATGTTAGGAGCAGGATTTTAAACTGTATACACAGAGGGATGGGTAGCCAGTGAAGCTGATGAAGAATAGGTGTGATATGAGCTGATTTTTTAGTGTGTGTAAGAATTCGAGCAGCTGAATTCTGAACATATTGGAGAGACTGTATGGATTTCAATAATCTAAATGAGACTAGATGAAGGCATGGACCAGGATTTCAGCATTTTTGTCTGACAGCACAGGGCGCAAGCGACCAATGTTACACAGATGTAAATGTGAACTTTTAACTAAAGCCCTCAAAAGGAATTTTGAAATAATAGTTTTTGTTTTTATTTTGCCTTTTTTTTTCTTTTTGTGGAAATGACTGTGATGTATGTCTGTGTGTTTATGTGCAACCTAAAAGTGCAACATAGGATAAATGTACTGAATGTACTTACCAGCAAGGGTAGAAAGCTGCGACAACATTCCCCCAGAGGCAGGCAGAGAAAGACCCAGGAATCCCACCTGCCCATGGCCCCTCCAGGAGCAGTGGAGTCCCAGGACTGCACTTCCCAGTGACCCCTGCATGCCCCGGACAGTGACCCCCCCCCCCCCCCCCCCCCCCCCCCCCCAGCCAATGAGCGCAGGTCCAGGGGAACCAGAGGAAACTGAGCCTTCTCCCAGGATGTGTGATCTATTGTGAGAGATACGAATTGAACCATGATAGGGAAGTGCCAGTTGTGCCTAGGGATGAGAGATGGGGAAATGCTATGGTTAACTGTGTCAAATGCTGAGCTCAAGTCGAGCAGGAGGAGAATACTAAGTTCACCGGCATCTACAGCTAAGAGAAGATCGTTCAGTATCCGTAACAAGGCAGTCTCAGTACTGTGAAATGTCCGGAATCTAGACTGAAAAGGCTCAAAGAGCGCATTATTGGTCATGTATGTCTGTACCTGTGCGGCCACTACCCTTTCTAACAGTTTAGCAAGAAATGGGAGGTTTGAGATTGGTCAGTAGCTGTCAATTTTGTCTGTATCCAGACCGGGATTTTTAAGTTTGGGAATAATGATAGATGTCTTAAGGGGCCCTGGGACATGACCAGTAAGTAGAGATCTATTAATGAAGTGTGATATGGGGGTAGTTAAAGCTAGAGGACACTTTTTGAGAAGCAAAGTTGGGGCAGGGTCAAGGAGACGTGTAGAAGCATTTGATTTAGTCATGAGTTTACCAATATCATCTGGTTCAGTGAGGGAAAAGGTAGATAAAGCTTTGTGTTCTGGGTTTAAGTAGCTATCACCCTTAACTATAAGCAGAAGGGAAGATGGAAACTGCTGGTATATTTCATGAATTTAGTTTTTTAAAAATTCTTCACACTGTTCTGTGCTGCTAACATGATCAGATGATGAAGGTTTATTGAGTTTATTAATGGTAGAAAAGAGCTTTGTGCCTATTACCAGAAGTATTAATAGCTGAAGAAATATAGGTGGAGTGATCAGTCTTTAAAGCAGAGCTGTAGATCTGCATGTGGTTTGTGTATGCTAATTGGTCAACAGAGGGACCAGTGTTTTTTGTAACGCCGTTCCAGGCGTCGACCAATGGTTTCCATAATATGGAGTTCTGGGGTAAATCATGGGCAAGAGCGGCCAGCAGGAACCTGCCTAGTCTTCATGGGAGCAGTTTGGTCCAATATTTCAGACAATGTATGATTGTAAACAGACAAAATCTCATCGGGACAGGACAACAGTGTAGAGGAGAGGACAAGTGATGCCAAGTGACTGACATAATTTATATGTAGCACTGTCCAGACGGGATGGAATACAGAGGTTTCTGAATTGCACTGTTGTCTATGTAAGCGCCATAACTCAAGTTTTAAATCTTAGCTGATGGGTAATTATTAGAATATTAGTTACCAGACCTTTCAGTGAGAGCTTTAGGACGAAGCACTCAATATGTTCGTTAGGATGAAGCGCTCAGTAACCTCACAATGCTACCATAGCCGGTCCGCTAACCAAACACCAACCAGCAACAAGAACAGCAAGGAAGCTCAGCACAACCATACAGATTGAAAAGCTGGCAGCATAAATCATAAAGGAATGAGTGTAAGCTCACCCAGAATGAAGCAGCTATAGGTGTGGTTCAGAGGAGAGAAAGCTCGTAACAAGTAGAGGTAAAGCGCAAACAACACAACAGCTCTCCAACACGAGTTCACTCCGAGTGAAACGTTTGTAATCCAGGATATTGGATATTGCTTTGGCAAAACAAAATGAATCAGTAACAGGCAAGAGCAAATAAAAATATAGAATACGCCAAAAGAATTAATAACTAAATAATCCAATTAGAAGCGGCAGCACAAGTGCGCACAGCGTGCTCTAACCAGAAGTTCACACTGCATATATAGATAGACTAGACTGGACTAGACAATTACACACAGGAAGCAGTATATACACAATACGCATTTGCAGAGGTAATGTTTAATATTTTGTATAGTAACATCAAATCAAATAGCACCTGAAAAGAGATGATGGTGGCGAGAATTGATCAAGTGATAAAAAGTGACTTAGTGATGCAGAAGGCTTGGATATACCAGATGTAATGGCGAGTGTGCAGAGGGAGTATATATAGTCATTTATCGCCCATCTTATTCAGAAGCCTGATAGCCTGCAGGTAGAAACTGTTCATTAGCCAGGTCGTTCTGGCCTGGATGCTTCTGTACCTCCTGCCTGATGGCAGTAAGGTGAACAGCCCATGTGCCAGATGACTGCTGTCTTTCTGGATTTTGTGGACCTTCCTCAAGCAATGAGACTTGTGTATGTCCTCTAGTGCTGGGTGTTTGCTGCCTATTATGGACACTGCTGTCTTCACCACCCTCTTCAGAGCCTTGCGGTTACAGGTGAAGCAGCTGCTGTACCAGACAGTGATGCACCCTGTGAAGATGCTCTCTATCTTGCATCTGTAGAAGTTGGTGAAGATATGTGGAGGTAAACCAAACTTCTTGAGTCTCTACAGGAAGAAGAGACACTGACGTGCTTATTTCACTGTTTTATTGATGTGAAGGGACCAGGTAAGGTCCTCAGTACGGTGTACACCGAGAAACGTCACACTGTTGACTCCCTCCACTATGTCTTTATTGATGTGAAGAGGAGATTGTTCCCCCCTCTGCAGCTTCCTGTAGTCTACTATCATTTCCATCGTTTTGCTGACATTGATACACAGGTGGTTATTAGAACTCCACTGAGACAGAGCTCTGACCTCGTCTCTGTAGTCTGTCTCATCTCCATCTGTGATGAGGCCTTGGACTGTCGTATCATCAGCAAACGTGTAGATGGTGTTAGACATGTGTTTGGCAACATAGTCGTGTGTGTACAGTGAGTACAGGAGGGGCCTGAGTACACACCCCTGGGGCACCCCAGTGCTCAGAAGGTATTGATATAGGTGGGTGAGTGCCTGCTTGTCATCACCTGATGTCCTCAACAGTTCCTTATTCCACTACATTCAGGAGGATGTTGTTGGAGGATCCAGGGTTTAGGGTTAGAGTTAGGGTGTGGGTGTTGCACCATACCATGAGAATTCTATCTCTGTAGTCCATCTCATCATCGTTGCTGATTCTGCCTAGCATTCTGCCTTCATCCACAAACTTGGGTTTTGAGTTAGACTGGTGTGTTCCCTGGCAGTAATGGGAGTAAATGAGGGGACCCAGGACAGAATGTTGAAGGGTATCTGTCCTGGGGGTCAGGGGACCCAGGACAGAATGTTGAAGTGTATCTGCCCTGAGGGTCAGGGTGGACTGTAACTGTAAGAGGGGATGATGGTGTTAAAGACAGAACAGTGATCATTGAACAACACAATTTTTTCATTGAATGACATTCCATTTAACAACATTTGTATTGTTGCGTTCCCGAAGGGTCAAGGTAGCGTACAGGACGGCAGTGGCATTTTGCAGACTTTTTTGAGCGATAGGCAAATTGACATGGATGGAGTGAGGGGGTGTGTTTTCTTGATGTAAACCAATACCAGTCGAAGCACTTCATCACAATATAAGTGAGCAGTTATTGAGCCATGCTGGTGATGGGGATAACAGATGGAGTCTTGAGACATGTGGTAGTGATGGACTGGGACATCGAGAGGTAGGCCTGTCGTGATAATTATATTCTCGACTTATTGCATGATAATTTTTTTAACCGCGATAATTTTTGCTGATGTCGATAATTGGCCATTGGGTTTCCACGCAAATTTGTTTCCATGAGAATAAACTGCAACTATGTTAGATTTCTGGACTGGACGACATTTAGAGTCATCCAGTCCAGATGGACTTTCAAAGCCACATTCCACAGCTCCGGTGTGGGAGTATTTTGGCTTTAAGCCAAATGAGTGCAGACAACCCAACAACGTGAATGAGCCGGTATGTTGTTTCAAAACTGGGTCAACGAAAGCCGGCAATACAACTAACCTGAGGTCACATTTAAAGCACAACCATCCAGCCCAATTTTCCGAGCTGAAAACAAAAACTTCAGCTGGAAAGGGGTCTTCCCGTCAGGTGGCTATTACGGATGCCTTTGCTCTGCAGTGTAAATACAAACGCAATAGCACAAAATGGCGCACACTCACAGATAGTGTAACTCGCTATATAACCAAAGAGATGCTGCCGTTAAATGCCGAAAAGAAAACATTTATAAACATGCTGCAAAGATTTGACAAGCAGTATGAACTGCCAAAGAAAACCTATATCTCCCAAACTGTCATTCCAACCTTATATAATGAAGTGAAATATGGCATTCTGAAGGAGATTAAAGATATCTCATTTTACTCTGCCACTACAGATATGTGGTCAAGTTCAAATATGACCCCATATATGAGCTTTACAGTACATTACATTACTGCAAACTGGTGTAATTGTATTATACTATATTATTATTGTGGCGCATTGTCTTAAAGCTCCTTTGGGGAGCCCAGAAGCAAGAAAAAAAATCTATAATGGCACTTTAAAATGACAATATTATCATTTATCGCAATAATTTCTGGGACAATATATCATTCTGAAAATTTTGTTATCATGACAGGACTATTGAGAGGTTAAATATGCAGGTGAAGACAGCTAGTCAGACCTTCATCCTTAGACTCCATCCAGACCAGCAGCTTTCCACATAGTGGAAACACTTTGCATAGTGTTTGTCTCACCTGTTCTGTAGTCAGGGTCAGTGGGTCAGCACCTGTATGTATGTATTGGCTGTCTGTTTTTGGAGGTTGGACTAAGCTGTACTGTACGCCAGACTTAAATGTTCTGTCTCTGGCTTTCGGCAGTTGCCGGACAACCCTGGTCATCCACCATCATTGCTTTGGGAAAGTGCGAATTGTTTTCCTTGTAGTAACTGCTTTAGTGCAAACATCCGTGGTAATGTAGGTAGCAGCACTGTTGTGTACTCAATAGAAATGTATGTACAGAAAATGTATGTTGTGTAGCCTGCACCAACTTCATGGACTCATTTGCCAGGAAATTATAATCATTAGTATATTATGTAATTGGTTATTTTAATGATTTAATTGTTTTTTGTTATTTAAATTGTTAAATGTACTGTACGTACAAATGTAAATTATTTTGTTGTACAATTAAAGTTCATAGTTTAAAGCTGTTCAATAAGTTCTTTGTTCTGGTGGTTGTGTAACCTGTTCAGGCTCTTCTTACAGTGGTAATTCACACAATGGATCTACAGTTTTTGCACTGTAGACAGCATACAGTTGATCTGTAGTTACTGTGTTCTTTGTAGGCCCAGGAGCAGCTCCAGGGATACTTCAGTCTGTCATTCGAGGAAGTTGTGCAGGAGTTAATGAAGCAGAAGGAGGTGGTGCGAAAGAAGGATGCGCACATCCGTGAGCTGGAGGACTACATCGACAACCTGCTTGTAAGAGTGATGGAAGAAACACCCAGCATCTTAAGGACACCATATGAACCCAAGAGGAAGGCCGGCAAGATCTCCAAGAAGTAGAGATAAACTTCATACTGGTATGACCACAGTCACAAAGATCTCCAAGAAGTAGAGATGAACTTCATACCGGATTGATCGCAGTCACAAAGATCGCCAAGAACTAGAGATGAATGTCCTACCAGTATAACCACAATCACACTGATCTCTAAGAAGTTGAGATGGACTTCATACTGGTACAACCAGTTTCAGGATGGTTTACAAGAAGTGGAGATGAACTTCATACCACTATGACCATTTTTTAGTTTGACAGCTTGAGGTTGTTAGACCTTTAAAAAGTGGTTACAGTTTGACCACACAGATGCCAATTACCGTGTACATCTAAATGAAGGCTCCCTAATACAGGTTGCATGAAAGTGTGTTAAATCTGCTATAGACTGATGTTTGTACACTGATATGTGTAACCACCTTCTGCTCTCACCATTTAAAATTTATTTGCAGTAAGCTGTAGAAAAACAAACGTTTTTGAGCAAAAGGGCCAATGTTGTAATCACACCCAGAACTCACAGAGTCCTTACTGGACTTCACACTGCTGTGTGTTCTAAACATATCAATATGCAGGATACAGTTTAGGAAGCCCTGCAGGAGGAGCTTATCTGCACAAGACTCTGGATTCATCATCATATTCATGCTCAGCACTGCAAGTCTTGGATCAGAGGTCTTGTACCATTCACTGCCAGTCTGTTGGCCATCATGTGTCTCGGTGACTAGCCTTACCTTGAGCTGGAGTATAGACACTGTGCTTAGCACTGGAATTCCAAACTTTCTGCCATAGCAATGTCAATTTCCTTGGTAATTGAATGTTACCTGTGATGTTAGTGTATGATGAGTTAGTGAATGTCATTATCACTACTGTCACTAATTTCTAGTGATGATGATTTGAGCCGGTACTGTAATGTGGTTTGGAATCTAGGTCAGGAAAGAATACTAGCTAACTGCTATATACACTGGACTGATGTACAGTCACACTACTGAGTATTTAATTCTAGGTAAACCTATAATGACCTGGTTTGAAAATAATACGACACGTCTGCAGTGATGTGTTCAGTTTTACACTCATTCTTAATTATTCTCAGCCAACTTGAGTGAGGTCAAATTTGGTAAAATGTTTAAAACTTATATAAAAGTTGGATAGGGTTTGGGTTAGGGTTCATAGGGGACATTTCATTAGCCTGTTTATAAGATTAAAATTCATTACAGTACATAGTACACGATGAGTGAACTATAAGCAACAACATTGATGAACAGTACTTTTATGTTGTGAAAACATTGTTTACAGGTTATTTTATAGTGCACTGCTACTAGAGATAGTTATTATCAGAGTTTGATGTTGTATTACATTTGAGTCAAATCAACTTCTGTTGATTTTTGCCAAATGAATCTTGAAACACACATCAAGCACTGCGTTGGCTCAGCAGGAGTCTGGGCTGGGATGTGACCCCAACCCCAACCTCAGCCCCAACCCTCAGCAGGAGTCTGAGCTGGGGCATGACCCCAACCCCAACCCCAACCCTTAGCAGGAGTCTGAGCTGGGGCATGACCCAAACCCTAACCCCCAACCCTCAGCAGGATCTGGGCTGGGACGTGACCCTAACCCCAACCCTCAGCAGGAGTCTGGGCTGGGATGTGACCCGAACCCCAACCCTTAGCAGGAGTCTGGGCTGGGGGCTTGATTGTCCATCTCCAGAACACATGCTAGGAGCTCAACTGTTGGGACGGTCTTGTGCTCCACGTAGCAGTAGTGTGACCGTGAACTACAGAAAGCTGTGTGGAGATGGATATAGACACCCATCTAAACTGCCAACAGTTGCCTTCCGCTAACAGTTTAACGTGTAAGGTGTTTATAAGAGAGCCCCAGCATTTGATTGTTGTTGCAGCCTGAAAAGTCCAGCATGATTGTGCATGTAGCGTTCTGTCCACGACCTTCCTGTGAACAAAGCCATCTGTTGAACCAAAATTATGCCAGTATGCTGTCAGAGCAGAGGTTCCCACTGTATAAAGTGTCCTTCTTTTATGGTAACTCCCCTGTGATGAGAACCTCACTACTTTCAGGAAGAGTGCTGTTTATGGCAGTATTACTGTGAACTCCTAAGCAAACCAGGGTCAGGTAGCTCTAACCCAAGTTGGTGTTCGCTAGGCCTAACCCAAGCCAGCTGTCTGTGGGTAGGCCAACCTAAGAATGGAAAAATGTAACCATGCAACTGAAGTCAACCTCTGTTTAAACTGGGATATACATTGAGGTAGAGATCTCATCAGTCATTCTCTGTGCTACAGAGACCACACCAGCTACTGCAGAACTCTCATTAGTAGTTGAACCTGTTCTCTATACAGTGAGATGCCCTAACCTTTAACCTCCATCTCTTTGTTCTGCAGTGATTTTTTATGCATTTTGCATATATTTTAGTAAAATTTTCTAGTCCTTGTTTTGTCACAAGCTAAATGTTGGTTTAGCATTTTTTTAGCATTTTTCTTTTTTTTTCTTTTCTTTTTTACAGATATTTATCCTTGTGGATTCTGCTTCCTGTCCAACTGTAAGTGTGGATTGTGCGTTATGAACTGTTACAGACATGCTGGCTGGGTTATCACTCACCATATAGCGCTACTGAGTTCCAACTTCCACAGTTAATTCAAATATAAATCAGTGAATGTATTTCAGTAGTTTTGTCTGTAGTTTTTGAATCAGTTCTTTTCCTAAAGGATTTGCCAGTTACAAAACTCCTGTTACTTGAGCACATGCACATAGTAATGAACTGCAACAGAGATGGTGGAACAACCAAGAAAAAATCTCAGTGGGGATCCCTAGTTAAAAACAAAAATAATGAATAAATAAATGGATAAGTCTGAGACAGCAAAGTTTTTTTTTTTTTGCAGTTTTCACCCTTTATGTATTTGGTGATGAAAGCAAACTGACCACCATTATTTATTGCAGGTGAGGCGCAAGCAATTGGAAGAAATGAACCTTTTTAAGCCTGTCGTTTTACATAAGCCCCGGATGTTTAAAATGTCTGCGGAATAGTGTGAACCAGGGCTAGATTCGGCCCTTTAATAAATTTGTACCGGCCCCCCCGGTCAACAAATTATGTTCGCCACCAAGCCCCCCCCCCATTTGTATTTTATTACCATTTTGTTAGGGTGATATGGGACAGGTGGGGCATGGAATTTCCCCTTCTTCTAAGGTGGGGAATGATAGAAAAAGTTTGAGAACCACTGCACTAACCGATCACTTTATTAGGTACACCATGCTAGTACTGGGTTGGACACACTTTTGCCTTCAGAACTGCCTTAACCTTTGTGGCATAGATTCAAGAAGGTACTGGAAACATTCCTCAGAGTGTCTGGTCCATATTGACATGATAGCATCACACAGTTGCTGCAGATTTGTTGGCTGCACATCCATGATGTGAATCTCCTGTTCCATCACATCCCAGAGATGCTCTATTGGATTGAGATCTGGTGACTGTGTAGGCTATTCGAGTACAGTGAACTCATTGTCCTGTTCAACAACCCAGTCTGAGACGATTCACTCTTCATGATATGGCACATTATCCTGCTGGAAGTAGACATCAGAAGATGGGTACACTGTGGTCATAAAGGGGTGGACATGGCCAGCACCAATACTCAGGTAGGTTGTGGCGTTGACACGATGCTCAATAGGTACTAATGGGCCCAAAGTGTATGGATCCATACTTTCATGTTGTTGATGCCAAATTCTGACCCTACCATCTGAATGTTGCAGCAGCAATCAAGACTCAAAAGACCAGGTAATAGTTTTCCAATTTTGGTGAGCCTGTGCAAATTGGTAGCCTCAGTTTCTTAGCTGACAGGAGTGGCACCCGGTGTGGTCTTCTGCTGCTGTAGACTATGCACCCCAAGGTTCGACATGTTGTGCATTCAGAGATGCTCTTGTGCATGCCTCGGTTGTAATGACTGGTTATTTGAGTTACTATTGCCGTTATATCAGCTCGAACTAGTCTGGCCATTTTCCTCTGACTTCTGGCATCAACAAGGCATTTGGAGAGGGGGATAGAGAGAGAGGGATAGAGAGAGGGGGGAGAAAGGGAGAGAAAAAAATATATATGGATGATGTAGCCACCTAGATGTCCTCAGTAGAGGTTTAGAGTTCAAGAAAAAGCACACAGTTGGTGTACATACGCTGGCCCTCATCACAGATGTTCTCATTACATGAGCTTCACGAGGAAAACTGTTCACACATCCACATGGTCATGTTCACATATTCACATCATGTTCACATTCATGGAAAGCAGTGTTGCACTTAATGAGAATGGGTTTGAGTTTGTATCAATGTCAGTTTGACAAGATATTAAAAAGTATTTTGAAGAAATGTGCTACCAAAAGCTCAGAAAAAAGTGTTTTGATGTTATGATTTTAATTACATGTTAAATGTGTGCTGAGTGTTTGATGCATCTTCTGAAATATGAAATATTTTACTTTAGTCTTCCAAATAGAACATCATTTGTTTTACGTCATCACTTGTTTTTTGAAAAGCTCACTGAATCACCCTCAGTTCTAGGAAATGTTCTAGGTAATGTTCGCATCCTTGTACTGTAAACGTAAACTCATGCTTACATCCTTTCTCTCTTTGTCTGTCTCTATCATTTAACACTGTTATTATCTGTATTTAATTTAATTATATTTATTAGGCTGTATATAATCACTAATGCATCATTTCTGTTCTTTTTTATATCTATCTTGATATTTTATTCCGAATGTTAGTTTTATTTGTTTATTACTTTAACTACATTATCTGTTAAGAACAAGATTGACATCTTCCCCCCTTGTTTTTTTACAGTCAGTACTGTTAATTTGAAAATAGTCACTTTTGGCAGTGCTGATAAAACAATTATTTAGTTGTTAAGGAGGTGTAGTTGAGGAGGGGGGGTTCTGCCTCCACCCATCTCTTAGATGTAGAACAGCCTTTTAAACATTACATACATTTATTACAGTGACATAGTAGAACATGGCATACTGGAGTGATGACTAGTCCTGGGGTTTGTGTGCGAGATGTTTTACTATGCTGATACATTTCTGTAGTAATCAACAGGACACTGGATACAACTTTGTCTCTGTATACAGCACTGGTGTTTTATACTGTATTTGTATTTATGTATGCCACCTCAAATGTGAAGGTGCTGTCACATGTCCTGTTGTGTTATGGACAAGAATGTCGAGTGTGTTATGAGTCATCGCTGCTCCTGCGGTGGAAGACACGTGTGCTGTGGCCTTTTCAATAAACACCTGCTCTTCTTATGATTCTCTTTCTGCATGGAATAAATGTGCTACCTTTCTTGAGATGACTTTGTTGGCATATTTCAACCAAGCATGAGTTATTCAATTATTGGGTTATTATATGGTTATTTGTTTGTTAGAACTGCTTTGCTGGTTCAGTGCTGTTGTATAAGAACATCTCTTTTCTGTGTTTGTGCAGATAGTCAATGTTATTGACTATTTTGAAATATTTTACTTTGTATTACAAAGAACGTTGTATTTTTGGGCCCATGTGTGGCGTGTATCTAAACTGACAAAATATGACATGAAGACATGGTCATTACCATTAGTTTCTTACCATGGCAGAATTCAGCACTCAGTAGTGTACTGCATGCGGGTGATAGGTATATGATTTCTGCAAGTTTCTGATTTCTGATGGGAAGAGGTTGGAGTCACCCGGGCTCATGAATATGGGCTTTCAAGATAATGAACTTGTCATTAAAAAAATCATAGTTTGATCTTACCAAAAAAATAATAATACAATATCCATTGCATCTGGACCCATGTAAAACTGCTTTGTAACGTGTTGTAAAAAGTGCTATATAAATAAATTTGACTGTGACATTTGACATAAAAATAATTGGATTCAATGGGACTTTTAGCACTAGGGTTAGGAGCCAGGCTGAGCCTTCAGTTCAGTGGTAAACGTGCTGAAGTAACTTCAGTTGAGCTTATCAGAGGGAAATTCACACATTTGCCTTTATTGATTTATAAGTGAGATGTATTTCTGTTGTTGAGTTATTAATGTAGTTCCTGAGTCCATAATGTGCAGGGATCTCCCTGTGGATCCACGGGTTATGACTGCTTTCTTTTCAATTTTAATATTGAGGGGAAAAAGTCCAAATTGTCAACTGTCATTTGCTGCTGATTAAGTGAACCAGTGGATCCTTTACAGACGATTTCAGGGAGAAATGGCTTGTGAAGGTGTGTTAATGTAGTTGTACATTAATTACTTGTTGAAAGCAGATCTGGGTTTTCCTCCTTTTGGGATTTTGGGTGGCTGATGGTGTCTGTGCCAACCTGATGGTGTGTTTCTCTCAGGAATATCCAAGGAGTTGCTCTTGTTTGTGTGTTTCATGAATTAGCAATGTCTGCACAGCTTGGCTTATATGTGGTGTCTGTTCTCGCATGTCCTAATTGGAACACTTACTGTGCCGTTTACACATCCGTCATAAGGTAATGTTTCTCTGCCTGTGGAGCCCAGGGGAGTACACTGCTTATCGGCATTGATAAACCTGGACACTCATGCTGCTTGTTTGTAATATATTCAGTAAAACTTTAAACATAGCTCTAACTCTAAGCATAACCCTAAATCTATTTCTAGCTGTAATCCTACACCTACACCACCTGTGATGATAAATCCCAGTATGGTCAGCGTTGGCTGCAGACAGCATGATCCATTCACAGGTGTGGGCAGGTGTGTACAGAAGGCCCCTGATAGATCACCTGTGTTCCCTTTTAAATATGGATGAGCGTCTTCAAGCAGACGTGAGACCCCCCGCACGTGCCCAGTCGAAGTAAGCGCCTGCTGGGCACAACGCGTGACAAGTGAAATTCAGCAGATGGATGATCCACTTTGGAGCACAAAAACACAGGTGTGTCCATGCTGAAAACACACACACCCTTCTGACGCCAGACTGAACATGACTGAACCTGCACCAGATGTCAAGGTTAACACCCTCCCTGTGTCGTGAACGCCTGGGGCAAACGGAAAGATAATCTGAGCAAGCACTTGGTCTACAGTGTAAAACCGGCTGTCAAATGAGCTTCTCAGAGCAGAAAAGACCCCCATGAGGCCCTGTTATGTCTTCCATTGTGAGCTTGATTGCTGCCACGCGCCCTAGATCAGGTGAAGGAGCCCAGGTGACACCCTGAGGTGCTCGGAGCAACCAAATGCATTGGGTCCCTGTGTTAGTGGCGACACCAAGAGACTTGAGCAGGAATGCTGATCTAATCTTTACATTTATGTAATCTTTAGCACTTGTTCAGTTCCGGACACTTGGAGTTGACCTCATCTTTGGATTTGTGATGAATATTACAGAGATTACACTCACTGCAATCAAAATAAGTTAGTACAGCCACCCCCCATCCCCCCCACACACACACACTTTCTCAAAATGGTGATACACGCACAATCTCAAAAAACATACAGCATGATAAACTGGATCACTTTTCTACCAGCCACTTTGTCATCTTATCTGAAACCATGGCAACGCAGGTGTGCCACACCTGATCGCAGCACCAACAGCTTGCCCAAATCCAGCCCTCTTACTGGCTGCTTAGGCAGAAGAACAGTGGGCTGAATCAGTAGGGGTGTTCCTGTGTGTTCCTTACAGGCTGAATCAGTGGGCGCCTTCCTTAAGGTCTGAATTGGTGGCCGCGTTCCTTACAAGCTGAAACAGTACGTGCGCTCCATTGCATTATTTACGGGCTCAAATGGTAAGCTTGTTCTGGAGCATGTTATGGTCTGAATTGGTGGGCGTGTTTTTATTTACTTATATTTTTCATTTTCACCCGGTCTGTGTACCAGAACACTGAAAGGATAAGTGAAAATAAGTGAAAAATAAGTGAAAATGCTTTAACTACTGACAACATTTTATTGTCATTGTGGTTTGTTTGGTAACTCACAGCGATTTGACAACATTTCATATGACAACATATAACTACTGACATTTGATACGATAACTGCTAGCAACATTTCTCCCAAATCAGATAATCACCTCTTCAGAACCTCATTAAGTAGAATGAGGCTTTGTTGGAATTCAGCACATGCTGGAATTGAATAGTTGCCACAAATGTACTGATGATGATTTCGTCAACTTATGTAGATGTTTCTTGTCACTTATTTGAAAACAGGACAAATAACAGAGGTCACAGTAAAGGACAGCTTTTTTGTAGTTTCACTATACGTTAATGCTTCCGTTGGTAATGCTATTTTATAATTCTACTTCAGTGTACGCAAGACACTAAACATTTCTACTTTAGTGCAGTTAAACTTTAGACATTATTATTTTTGCCATGTAGCCTGTACTGAAGGGTAGAGTCATTTTCCAAGGTCAGTTAACTACATTTATAAAGTCATTCTATTTGTAATAAACCATGTTTAATTAATGAAATGCATTTGTAGACTAGCCTTTGGTTGCTTAAGTAGACAAGATAAAAGCCAAGTTGAAAATAATTACATACGTTTGAAAAGTACAACCTCAGGGACTGAATGGATCACAATACCACCCATTGTTATTATTTCTTTTTTATTATTATTATTATTATTATTATATTTCTTGTTGTTTTGTTCACCTGAGCAGTACATTTACTGGTATAACTGAGTGTTCATTGGGGCATTCTCTGCCTGAGATGTATAAAATCACAAGCTGACCAGTTTAATTGTGTTTACATCCAAACATAGCCTAACGTCACAATGATCTGGGTGGAAGCAGAGAGACTGGGTTGATTCCCACCGTGTCTTAACAGGTCTCCCCATACACAGTTTCTGGGAGATGACAACTTCCAGAGACATAAATAATCACTAATAAACTATAACCCAATGAATAATCCCCTGGAAATGTGAGACAAGATATAGCATGTCATTTTTTTTGCAGCTTATCCCCCTTCCCTCACTCTCTGTCTCTCCATCTACCTGCCTCTCTCCTTCTTTCTCTCTTTTCCTTATGTGCTTGTTCACTTTTAAAGACAGAGCAGCCATCGCTGAAATGTAAGTGTGTGATCAGCGAGACGTAGTGAGGTTTTGTGCAGATAGAGAATTCCTGAACAAAACTGTGAATGATCATTTCATAGAAGCTAAAGAGGCTGTACGTGATTTACTTTCAAATCTCTGAACTTTCCTGACAACTGTAATTGAAATTGTTTATCTGATTAAAAAATATATTATATGGAACATTGTTTGGATGGGTCAGGGCTATATTACCAGCAAAAGGAAAACAGTCTGATTGTACCCACCAGGCAGGAATACCAGTCTGGTTGTATCCACAAGTTGAGTCTTCAGTCTGGCTAAAAGATGGTTAGAGAGGTCCAGTAGTGATCAACTTATCACAGCATCTTTAACTCTAATTTTGATAAAAAATTAAATATTTGTTCATAAACACTGTGCAGATTATATAGCTTCCTGATGTTGAATTATTGAATGAATAATCTTGAAGAGATGGACAGTATATTTGTACATAAATGATGTGCGTCATATTAACGCATGATAATGCCATGGTAATTTCACTGCTGCTGATCAGCATTGCATTATGAATGATGTCCATGTATAATACATGATGTTTATAACACTGTTGCGGGCCTGAGTTGGTTGGTAGTGTTGTGTTTACTGGAAAAGGGGAGACGTGTAGAGTAGGGTGACCATATTTTTATTTGGGAAAACCAGGACACTTTGTGTGTGTGTGTGTGTGTGTGTGTGTGTGTGTGTGTGCATTCGCTCAAGTTGTTGAGCCGGGGGGGGGCAACGTAACACACCACGGTCCGCCAGTTGAGTACGATGAGGCTCAACTGATGAGGCTCAGGGATTCCGTGTCATGCAGCACCATGCTTAGGGTCCTAGTGCCTGTAGAATTAATGGCCCGATGAAGGTAATTTAAAAACCAGGACATTTCCTCACTTTAAAAAAAAAACAGGACAGGACGTGAAATATGGACATGTCCCGGGAAATAAGGATGTTTGGCCACCCTAGTGTAGAGCTATGCTAAGAGGTGCAGGGCTATGCTAAGAGGTGCAAGGCTACGCTAAGAGGTGCATGGCTATGCTAAGATGTGCAGGGCTACGCTAAAAGGTGCATGGCTATGCTAAGAGGTGCAGGGCTATGCCAAGAGGTGCAGGGCTATGCCAAGAGGTGCAGGGCTATGCTAAGAGGTGCAGGGCTACGCTAAGAGGTGCAGGGTTATGCTAAGAGGTGTTATGTTAATCAAAATTGATTTATATAGCACTTTTTACAACAGTTGTCACAAAGCAGCTTTACAAGTTGAGATGTAGCCATAGTAGGGGAGAATTCGGGGTGGTGAGAGGGGCTGGGGCAGTGGGTTGATCCTTCATCCACAGGTGGTTAGACATGGCAGTGGGTTGATCCTTCATCCATAACTGGTTAGGCAGGAGGTGGCAGGCCCAGCAGCAGGAAAGGCTCGTTTATTTGTCTCACTATTTTTTGGGTAGGAGGGCAACTATTTGGAAAATGAAAAGAGGGAAAATGAGCTCTGTATGGGATGGAGTGTGGCAGCAACTCTGGCATTAAATTATTACAGCCTAACTAAAAGGGCAGAACCAGAAGGTAACACAGACTTTGGCATCCATCCACTACACTGTCAACAACCTTAAGTGATCACTTGCAGTGACAGGACAACAGCACCTCTGTTTACCATAGAACCATTTGCTCACGAACCCCTGGCTCTGTACAGCCTCTCCAATCTGAATCCAAGTGGTGTTGTGTTATTGGACCTCTGTGCTCATCACAGTGTGTCCATAACGAACACCATGTTCAAGCACAGAGTTGCCCATAAGTGTGCATGGCACCAGGACACCTTAGGTCACAGTTCAATAATTTGAAGTCACGTTGTTGGACTTGCATCTGTGTGTCTTGGACACTCGGGTAAACTGGCAGACCCAAACGTATCATGATGGTTTGCTGGGAACATCTGGCAGAGGAACCTGCCAGAAAGATCTTTAACTCCCACATCTGGCAGAACTTTGACCGCATCCCAAGGGAGGCCGGAGACATTGAGTCCAAGTGGACCTTGTTCCGTGTCTCCATTGTCAATGTGGCAGACTGGAGCTGTGGCCATAAGGATGTTGGTGCCTGTTGTGGTGGAAATCCTCAAACCTGACGGTGAACACCTTGGGTAAGGGAGGCTGTTATGCTGAAGAAAGAGTCCTATTGGGCTTGGTTGGCTTGTGGAGGCAGCAGATGAGTACAGATGGGCCAAGTGGATCACAACTTTGGCTGTCACAGAGGCAAAAACTCGGGTGTGGGAAGTTAGGCGAGGCCATGGAAAGTGACTTTCAATTGGCTCTGTGAAGATTCTGGCAAACTGTCAGGCAACTCAGGAGGGGAAAGCAGTTTACATTTACAGCATTTGGCAGACGCCCTTATCCAGAGCGACTTTCATTTTTATACAAGTGAGCAATTGAAGTTTAAGGGCCTTGCTTAGGGGGACCTCAGTCATGGCCTCAGGTCTGGGAATAGAACCCACGACCCTCCGGTCACAAGACCAGTTCCCTAACCACCAGGCCACGACTGCCCATTCCCAACCAACACTGTACACAGTGAGGCTGGGGATCTGCTGACCTCAACTGATGTCATCAGATGGTTGAAGAATGTTGCGAGGATCTTCTCAATCCCTCAATCATGCCTTCCATAGAGGAAGCAGAACTGGAGGACTCGGATGAGGGTTTTGCCAGCACTCAGGCTGAGGTGACAAGGGTAGTTGTGAAACTTCTCTCTGGGGGTGGATGAGATCTGCCCTGAGTTCCTAAAGGTTCTGGATGTTGTGGGACTGTCCTGGCTGACATGTCTTTGCAACATTGCGTGTACATCGGGGGCAGTGCCTCTGGACTGGCAAACCAGGGTGGTGGTTCCCCTTTTTAAGGAAGGGGACTGGCGGGTGTGCTCCAACTATCGGGGGATCACACTCCTCAGCCTCCCCGGTAAGGTCTATGCAGGGGTACTGGAGGAGAGAGTCTGGACGATAGTCGAATCTCAGTTACATGAGGAACAATGCAGGTTCTGTCCTGGCCCTGGAACACTGGACCAGTCCCTGTACAAATGGAGCAGTAGCTAGGTTTGCATTGCCAGCAGTAAGTCAGACTGTTTCCCGGTGGAGTTAGACTCCGTCAAGTCTGTCCTTTGTCACCCATTCTGTTCATAACTTTAATGGACAGAATTTCTCAGCATAGCCAAGTAGCAGAGGGGCTTCGGTTTGGTGTCCTCAGGATTTCAGCGTCTACTTTTTGCGGATGATGCGGTCCTGTTGGCATCATCGGGCTGAGACCTACAGCTCTCGCTGGATCTGCTTGCAGCCGAGAATGAGACAGCCGGGATGAAAATCAGAATGAGTATTTAAAAATGTATAGGAAAAGACGTCTACCTTAGAGTTTGTGGACTGTGAGATGTTTCAGGATGTGTTTGAAGAGCTGAGTCTGTAGAGCTGGTCTGTAGAGAAGGTCTGTAGAAAAGGTTTGTAGAGCCTGTGGAGATTTGTATGACTGGCAATGAGATTCTACCCCTTGCCTAAGGATGTATTTTCTTGTGGACATACTGATTATTCCAATCAAATTTCACCCTTAAGCACTATATTCTTAATTAACTTGCATACACAATTTTAGGATTTTAATTTAAAAAATACTCTTAATAAAGATTCAAAAGCATTCATTTTATTGTTTGCAAAAATAGTTAAATTACCCATTTTCTCTATGTAGTAAAGTAGCTTCATTAAAACAGTAAGTTATAATTTTCTGTCTCTTATTGCTTGTGTATTATCATATTCCAATAATGGCTTTTAAGAAGTTTAGGGGATTAAAAGACAAGAGGTCAGGATAGCTCTCATTAAAGATTGTGACCGCATGATTAATCTTTCTGTAGTTTGACAGATATGTGATAATGTTCACAATGCTATAAAAAGTTCTTTAACTGTATGTACTTTCTAAAAGTGAGAGTTCCCATTCCTGTAAAGATTATCATGTTATCTTGGAGCCTGTCTTCTTTGTTTAAGTGTGAATTGCACTCACAACCATAACCCTAACCCTCAACATATAATACAGCTTTATAAAACCACAAATTCATTGAGTGTAAATAAACTTTTTTTTTCTTCAGTTTCATTCCAAATTGACATAATAACCCTAACCCTAGCCCGTAACCCTAAGCCCAATTCTCTTATCTGCCAGTAGGTGCATTGGTTTCACACACAACAGTGTCTATTTCTCTTCCACCTCAGTGCTTGCTGTGGTTTTGTGACATGGCCATGGACGGTCCTCATTCTTTTGGTGTGTGATGTATTAGCCACTGCATATGAAATAAATTTAATGTCCTTTGATTGAGGTAATTTTTAAAAGCACATTGCTATGTCTCTCATGAAAAGGGAGGTCAGAGAGCGGAGAGCAGCAGTTCTTAACGGCCTGTCATTAAAGAGTAGAGCAATTAACCAAATGACCAATTAATTACAGTTCAATAATCTGGAGAAGATGAGCAGCTGGAAGGGAGACCTGCTGTGTTGGTGAACAGAGAGAAACTCCATGGGAATGGCACAGCAGACAGGCTTTAAAGACGAGGGTGAGGGAGACAGGCTTTAAAGACGAGGGTTAGGGAGACAGGCTTTAATGGCTCTTTAATCAAATTAATCTGAGATAAACAATCATTTAACCCACTCTAAAATGGCTTCCAGTTAGGATTACAATGGCATTAAAAAAATTAAAAAACAAAAATGAATAATTAGTAGATGCCTTTCTTATTCATAACCAACCTCCTTCTGTTCTTCCATGTATCTCTCTCTCTTTCTCTCTCTCTCTCTCTCTCTCTCTCTCTCTCTCTCTCTCTCTCTCTCTCTCTCTCTCTCTGTCTACCATGTATTATGGTCCAAAAATCCCTTCCCATCTCTCAATACTGCCAGAGGTTATAAGGTCATAATAGTAAACACTGACTTTACTTTGTATGGAATGAAGAACAGGCTTGTCGTCCGGGTTACTGCTGCGTGCACGACCTCTCTGTGACCTTAACTGCACTGATAAGGTTATACCTGCTTTACCTCCTTGTATTTGGTCAGGTAATTATAACACGTGCTAACCCAGCTTCTCTATACCTTTGTTACATTTTTACTTTTGCAGCAAGCACTGTAAATGATACGAGGCTCGTGGCTTAAAGGATGGCAGTTCAGTTCCCAGGCACGGCCGACAGCAACAGCTTTCATGCCGACCTCCGCAGCATGCCTGCAAACATGCCAAGGTTTGTTTTATAAACACGCGAACACGGCAGATAATCGTAAGCACTTCTCAAAACAGCTCAGTAATATCATTCACCAGACAAGCGCGAGCACCTTTCCCCTGGCCATATGTTCTCGTTAGGGCTTCTCACACAGCTTTTCCACCCCTGAAATGAGAGTGAAAGTCTCCAGTGTTTTTGTGCATGTCACAGAGCTGCATGACAAGCCATCAGGCCACTCAGGCTGCATTACGTCGGGTTGGAATCTCAGTGACCTTCACACACCCTGCTTCTCTTTTTTCGTTTTTCTTCTCAAGATATTTTCCAAAATGTCCTCGATTTGCAAGTGTAATGAAGCTCAGGGTCAGCCCTGCAAACTGTGCACAGGTGGTTCAATTTGAACCTCACATTTTTTATACAGGACAGCGCATGAAGCAGAGAGATTCACAGAGCGACTCTGTTAGTGCTGTGGGAAATCACGAGTAATTAATAATGAGAAGTCAGTTTTGACGTGTCTAGAATTATGTTGTCAGTGTGTGAGAGTGGAGTTACTGATGTCTTCATTGCACAGAGGTAAATGTTGCCTGTCACTCGTGTACGAGTAACAATATGAAAAGAGACTTAAACCTGCATGGACATGGAAGACAAAGATCATACAAACATTAGTTACCACAATAAAAGTGTATTATGAAGTAATGTGATCCATCCTAGACATTACCATTCGCACACAGATCTTTGGATATCATGATGTTGAATGGCTTCATGCAACTAACATAAACAATCTCTGCTCATCTATGACCATATTAGTTTTGCATTCAGTTTATGTAAGTAGTGGATAGGTTAGGGTAAGTAGTGTATAGGTTAGAGTAAGTAGTGCATGGGTTAGGGTAAGTAGTGTATGAGTTAGGTTAAGTAGTGGATAGGTTAGGGTAAGTTTTTTCACAGACAAGCTGACATTACATTTTTCAAGCTGGTGTTGGCGGTGTTGTGCAGTGATTAGAGGGTTCTCCACCGGGAAGTATGCCTGCATGACTTCTGAGCTTATCAGGACACGCAACCATGGTCATGCAGACACTCCTGGATGTGGAGGGAGACCCAGGCACACACAGACAGGATGAGGCAGAGACAGACAGCCAGGAAGAAAGACAGGTAGGTTCAGAACACGGAGCAGGACAGAGATCACAAGAGCACCATTGTTCTCTGAATTAATCAAACTAAGACATGACAGCATTCCTCAACTACACACACAGACACACACACACACACACACACATCTGCAATACATACACACATACACATGTACACACACACGCGCTCACATATACACTCCTAACACAAACAGATCACACATACAAACTTCAATAATACAGACACTAACACACTGAAAACTCAGACACACACTCTCCCCAAATAAACACTACTCTGCAGACACACACGCGCACACACACACACACACACACACACACACAGCAGATATGAATGGGCTGCTGTTTCAGCTCTGGCAGTGATTGGTGGCTGCAGGAGAGGATGTGTTTCTGTTTTAATTAGTTCAATGATCTTGGTGCAGCCTGACTGCCATGTCCAACAGCACATATTAACCTCCAGGGTTTGACCTCAGCACAAGCCTCTCTCTCTCTCTCTCTCTCTCTCTCTCTCTCTCTCTCTCTCTCTCTCTCTCTCTCTCTCTCTCTCTCCTCTTTGTCTCTCTCTCCTCTCTCTCATCTCTATCCTGTCTCTCTCTCCACTCTCTATTTCCTCTCTCCTTTCTTTCAATCTTATTTCTTCTCTCCTTTCTTTGTTTCTGTCTCTGCCACTGTCAGTCTGTTTTTATCTATCTATCTCTCCCAGGCCATATGTCCTTCATACATCCTCTCCCAGTCCATACATCCTCTCCCAGTTCATACGTCCTCTATACATCCTCTCCCAGTTCATACGTCCTCTATACATCCTCTCCCAGTCCATACGTCCTCCATACACCCTCTCCCAGTCCATACGTCCTCCATACATCCTCTCTCAGTCCATACGTCCTCCATACATCCTCTCCCAGGCCATATGTCCTCCATACGCCCTCTCCCAGTCCATACATCCTCCATACATCCTCCATGCATCCTCTCCCAGGCCATACATCCTCCATACGTCCTCTTCCAGTCCATACGTCCTCTTGCTGTGGAACTTTGAAACCACCCTGCGACCACGGACTTGTGTTAACGGGCCGCCCAATGGAGGATGGGTTCCCTTTTGAGTCTTGGTCCTCCCGAAGTTTCTTCCTAATCCCCACCCTAAAGGGAGTTTTTCCTCGCCACTGTCACCTTTGGCTTGCTCATTAGGGATCTGGACCCATACGATTGTAAAGCTGCTTTGTGACAACGTGTGTTGTGAAAAGCGCTATATAAATAAATTTGACTTTGACTTCCAGGCCATACATCCTCTTTTAGTCCATATGTCCTCTCCCAGTCCATACGTCCACCATACGTCCTCTCCTAGTCCATACGGCCTCTCCTAGTCAATAAGTCCATTGCCTGTCCTTTTTAATGAGAAGGATAATGACTTTGGGCCTATATGCTCATTAGCACAGTGGAGGATCAGCAGGATTCACTCATGGACTGGTTAGAGGTTAGAGTTAGTGTTAATGGTTAGGGTTTACGCTAACCCTGTATGTACTGGTGTTGGAGATAACCCTAAAACTGCAGCTTTTATGATTCCAGTCCACATAAGACAGCTAAACCTGAGAAAGGACATTGCCAACATTTTGATCTTCATACAAGAAGCAATCTTACACACACACACACACACACACACACACACACACACAAACTCATGGGGTCTATTTAACTGCTGGCAAGTTCACTTCTGTTATCCCAGCCCATCTGACATCCAGTGGTCACACATGTACACAATCACGCATCCACACACAATCACACACCCACACACCTCTGTGCCTTCAGGACTGTGTTTTTTGCTCTGTCACGCTGTCTTCTGCTAACTTTGTTCTATTAAATGTGTTTTAGTAACTGTTCTACTGTATTCTATTCATTGTAGTGTAGAACTTTTTAATGTGTTCTAATCATTTGAATGTGCTGTAATAATTGTCTTGTTTTTGTAATCCACTAAATGTGTTCAGTTGATGTTGTTCTGTTGTGTTCTAAATGTGTTGATCTAATTATCTTCTACTAATTATATTCTATGTTCTCCATCCTGAGTTCTACTGCTCCTGGGGTCTGCTGTTGTATTCTCATTGTTCTAATTCTTCTGTCTCCTCCTGCCTCCTACAATCTCCTACTGTCTCCTTCCATCTCCCGCTGTCTCCTACCATCTTCTACCATCTCCTACTGTCTTCTACTGTCTTCTGTCTTTTTGCACATCTAGAGTTCAATAGTCAGCATATTATGGAAATCTAATCAGCTTTCTGGTGAACAGATCAGTATGACCAAGAGGAGACTCCCTGAAACCCAAGTGGTGCATCAGCCAATAGAAGTGACCAACTCTGTATCAAAGGTTCGTCTTCTATATCTGACATGCATCTGTAAAGACTACGGCAGCACCACATAACTGACAGTTGAGTTTTTCAGTGTCTATATGCAGAGTCTGACACTTCATTAGTGCTCTTTGGATTGAAATTATTTTAAGAAAATATTCTAAACTAGTTTGTGTAACATATACTACAAAATCATCAATTAATTGTAATTAAACACAATAAGAATCATGCTGTATCACTTCTCCACCACCATTTATTTCAAGTTAATTCACTTAACAAAAGTCTTTCTTGACTCACACATTCAAGGGCTGATGGATTTCACAAGTGTCTCTTTTCTCTCTCCCACACCGTGAATGTTGAGGAAAAGGCTTTTTTTCAGAGTCTAACGCATTAATTAAAATGCTCGTGCAAAGTCTCTGAATGTCTTATTTTCCCGTAATGAGTGTAGCTTTCATCATCCTGTTTTCCTGCCGTGACGCCACAGGCTGGAGCTGCTGCCTCTCGTAGCGCTGTTGAGGCGTGGAGGCGTGGAGGCACAGGCTGGCAACAAAGCCGTTACGCAGTGTGTCACCCCTCTGTGGAGCGCCGACTTCTCTCCCCCTCTGAAAACATATTATTAATTGGATTTAGATATTTGCAAAATGATCTGTTTAATGGGATTACCACTGGGTTAATGATCTTATTTGCGAGGGAAGGCGTCCAGGCTTTTGGGGGCGGCCTGCCTGTTTCCAGCTCTTTGGTAGTTAATGTTGTGTTACGGCCAGAGATAAAACTCCAGGGTTTGGTATGTGTGTGTGTGTGAGAGAGAAAGATAGAAGTTATCTAGTCATAATGAAACTAGGCTAAGAGGAAGAGAGAGAGAGTGAGAGAGAGCGAGAGAGAGAGAGAGAGAGAGAGAGAGAGGTGAGTTATCCAGTCATAAAGAAACTAGGCCTGAAGTGGGCCATGTGGACCAGAGAATGTACTGGGGTCCCTACTACTACCATACACGTTCACTGGGGCCCCTACTACTACCCCACACATGCATTGGGGCCTCTACTACTACCATACACGTTCACTGGGGCCCCTACTTCTACCCCACACATACATTGGGGCCTCTACTACTACCCCACACGTGCACTGGGGTCCCTACTACTACCCCACACATGCATTGGGGTCCCTACTACTACCCCACACATGCATTGGGGCCTCTACTACTACCATACACGTTCACTAGGGCCCCTACTACTACCCCACACATGCACTGGGGTCCCTACTACTACCATACACGTTCACTGGGGCCTCTACTACTACCCCACACATGCACTGGGGCCCCTACTACTACCATACACGTGCACTGGGGCCCCTACTTCTACCCCACACATGCATTGGGGCCTCTACTACTACCCCACACATGCACTGGGGTCCCTACTACTACCCCACACATGCATTGGGGCCTCTACTACTACCATACACGTTCACTGGGGCCCCTACTTCTACCCCACACATGCATTGGGGCCTCTACTACTACCCCACACATGCACTGGGGTCCCTACTACTACCCCACACATGCACCCACTGAACCCCTGAGCAGTTTTAGGCAGGCAGGAACAGGGGCAGATACTGTCTCTTGTGGGCACATAATAGGCCTTTTCTTCAGCACTTTATCCAGCTTGATATGTGGGTGAAGCTTTTACAGATCCTGTATCCACTTAGAAGAGAGAGACACAGTCCTTTCTGTTCATCAAGACATCACAGTCAAATGAACCCTAGACCACAGAGATGAGTCCATCTGTCCATCTACTTAACAACTGAATGCATAAGTTATGACATACTTAACCAAGTGGATATACACTTTCCATATGAAGGTTCTGACACAGGATTTCTCTTGTTTATTTCTTAATACTTCACTACTGGAGCCCAAATGCACAAGATGTGTACTAATTCCTCCACAGTGCACACCACATTTACTGATATTAACATCTGAATATATTTCTTTAATATACATATATTTAAAATTGCTCAGTAATCTTTCACTTGGTTCATAAGGATGTAGTCAAATGTGATTATGCTAATGACTCATAATTTGCATAAAACTGGAGGATATATTAAACCAGATTAAAAAAACTGAATATTTATGGAATTGTTATTTATTGCATTTAGTAAACAAGTATGTATGAATTCTCCAAATGCAGTCATTGGATTTCCAGTAAACATAATAAATAAGCAACAAAGTTACTCATTTTACTAAAGTTATAGTGCTAGTTATAGCAAACCTAAACAACATAATAAAAATAAATATCAATCAGTTGTTGTCAGTTTACAGTTTTTTGTTTTAATGCAAAGATGTAATGTTGTAATCTGCTTGATTGTCAGATGTATGTGTATGTGAGAGTGTGTGTGTGTGTGTGTGTGTGTGTGTGTGTGTGTGTGTGTGTGTGCGTAAAGCTCCACGTAATCCTTAAGGTGTGCATGTGTATCCATCCATAAAGGACTCACAGACCTCCATTCAGAACATCGATCTGCATGAGTGTTTTTTGTGTTGCGCCACTCCCATTTCATCGCCATCAATTTGGTACACAGATGGAATGTGATTCACCGCATGCTATCATATTCCATTCTTTCTCTTGACACTCACTCATACACACACACACACTCACTCACACACACACACACACACACACACACACACACACACACACACACACACACCTCTATTCCTGTCCACTCCATTCCAACCCATGACCCATTCTCTTTTCAGCTGTGGATTTAACTGGGTCATGAACTGAGCATGGCAGGGGGAGTTGTGTGTTATGCATTTAATGTTCTTTGCTCCTGCATGTGTGCGTTTATTTATTTGAGGCACCAATACAATCAGCCCAGAGATTAAAGCACTATATGCTGTCTTTGTGTTCTCATATAAGAAGAGTAAACATAGTAAATCCACACCCATATATTTATGCATGACACGTATGCATGGAGATATATGTATACATGAACTTAAAAAATACATTAATCACATACAAACATTCTCACATTACCTTCCGACATTACATTATATTCTAAAGGTATAGACATGAAGACACACACACACACACACACACACACACACACACACACACACACACACACACATATTGTCAGATGTGTGTGTATGTGAGTATGTTTATGTGAGTACACGTGAGTATGTGAGTTTGTGTGTGCATGTGTGGGTATATATATATATATATATATATATATATATATATATATATATATATATATATATATATATATATATATATATGGCAACTTTATTAGGTACACCTTTCTAGTACCAGATTAGACCCCCTGTTGCCTTCCGAACTGCCTTAATCCTCCATTGCATAGATTCAACAAGGTACTGGAAACATTCCTCAGAGTCTGGTCCATATTGACATGATAGCATCAGGCAGTTGCTGCAGATTTGTCGGCTGCACATCCATGATGCGAATCTCCCATTCCACCACATCCCAAAGGTGCTCTATTGGATTGAGATCTGCTGACTGTGGAGGCCATTCGAGTACAGTGTACTCATTGTCATGATCCATGCTTTCATGTTGTTGAAGCCAAATTCTGACCCTACCATCCGAACATCGCAGCAGAAAATCGTGACTCATCAGTCCAAGCAACATTTTTCCAATCTTCTTTTGTCCAATTTTGGTGGGCCTGTGCAAATTGGAGCCTCAGTTTCCTGTTCTTAGCTAACAGGAGAGACACCCGGTGTGGTCTTCTGCTGCTGTAGCCCATCCACCTCGAGGTTCAACGTGTTGTGCATTCAGAGATGGTCTTCTGCATGCCTTGGTTGTAACGACTGGTTATTTGAGTTACTGTTGCCGTTCTATCAGCTCGAACCAGTCTGGCCATTCTCCTCTGACCTCTGGCATCAACAAGGTATTTGTGCCCACAGAACTGCTGCTCACTGGATATTTTCTTTTTTTGGACCATTCTCTGTAAACCCTAGAGATGGTTGTGCGTGAAAATCCCAGTAGATCAGCAGTTTCTGAAATACTCAGACCAGCTTGTCTGGAACCAACAACCATGCCATGTTCAAAGTCACTTAAATCACGTTTTTTCTCCATTCTGATGTTCAGTTTGAACCATGTCTACATGCCTAAACGCATATATATACCACTACAGCTCAAAAGATCACTTGCAAATTTCCCCTCTTTTTGAAAGAAAAACAAATTTTCATGCAATTCACAAACAATATTGTAATATTGTCCATTTCACAATTAATTTAAGTGTATCAGATGACTAAAGAATAAAATATTTGTATTAAAGCCTATTTTTATATAGAGGCTTTGTCACAGTACGGCGGACCCCCTGTTGCTCGCCCCCGTCCTTGTTGTTGTTGCTTTGTTTTCGTCCCTCAGGTGGGCGGGGCCTATGATCCACCTCACCTGATGGTCGTTTCTTTGTCTATATATGTCTTGTCTTTGTACCAGTTGACTGCTGGTCATTGTATCCTTGATTTCGAACTTGTCACGGGTTTTTGGTTTGCTCACATTCTTCATTAAAACCTCCGTTTTCCCTGAGACTTGGCTTGATCGCTTCCATTTTATTTCGCACTCCCTGCCCGTCACAGGCTTATTTTGCATATAGTCCTATTATCAGCAATTCTTAGTCCTCTGCCTAAATCTCCTGGTATGGCCGCCAATCCAAGTTAAGGATGTTATTGCGCTAATTGGTTGTTAGGACAAATGTGATGCACAGCTGAAAAAAGTGAGCATAAAAGGGAGCACAGCATTCTAGGTTAGTTTAGCATCAGCAGTTGTTGGCTTGCTTACAGGCTCAAAATGGCCAGAAAGACTTTGTTTAGAGACCCGTCAGGCCATTGTTGTGTTAAGGAAGGAAGGCTACTCAATGCAAGATATTGCCAAGAACCTGAAATGATCTTACCTAAGGTTGCTGTTAACTACTCCCTTTGAAGAGTGACAGAAACTACAACAGGATAATGACCCCAAGCACCTACAAATTGTGTCAGCAATACTTAAGAAATAAGGAGTCAGCCGGAATTCTGACTGTAATGGAGTGGCCTGCACCGTCTTCGGATCTGAACCCTATTGAGCTGTTGTGGCAGCAGCTTGACCGTGTGGTGTGAAGGAAGACTGCATCAGGCCAATCCCTGTTGTGGGACATGCTAAAGGAAGCATGGGGTGAAATCACATCAGATTACTTCGAAACGTTGACAGCCAGAATGCCTAGAGTCTGCCAGGCTGGTGGCAGTATATGCAAAAGGTGGCTTCTTTGATGGAGGCAAAATTTGACGTACACAGTCATCATATTCATTAAAATCAATATTTCTTCCTCTGACAATGTGTAAGTGTGTTTCCATTGAAAACAAGAATTTCTCTGTGATCCTAAACTGTATATCACTGTAATTAAACTTGCATAAAGACTTGGGAAACAACAGGAATACAGACCCTAAACAACAGGATAGTTACTTGCAGACTGTTACTTACAGATTACTTATATGCTTATCATGTTCTTAAAACATGTTATTAAACTAACATTAGTTTAATAATAACATAAGTTTACCATTAAACACACTTTCAAACACAAACACGCACACACATGCACATACATGCATAAAAACAACCACACTCCGATACTTGCATGCAGACACACATGCGCATACACACAGAAACACACACACAAACCCACACATACATACACATAGTCTGGTGAGTTTAAATAGAAGATAGCTATGTCTCCAGTGAAGTGTGTCTGTATGTATATATATTCCACTACTCAAGTGAAGTACTTAAACCCTGCAGCCAGTTTTAATAGCAGTTTGTAGAATTAATAGGATGGTATTTAAAGTGCATGGGCCTTCAGAGCTCAGCGTGTGCTCTCATTAATGTGCTCTTTGCCCTCTGACTCCAGGCTGCACGGCTTTAACAGAATGTGTCCCTCATCTCCATATCCCAGTGATATTAACACGGGCTTCATCCTGTGGGGATTCAGAGCTCATCAGCAACACATCACTCAGCTGCTGCTGTAGGTGATGATGTCATAATGGCAAAATAAATAAATAAATAAAAATAGCTGATGAAGGACCAAAACGTCTGTCCGAAATGTCCTGGTTCTCTGGAATCTTTATATATATATATATATATATATATATATATATATATATATATATATATATATATATATATATATATATATATATAAAGTATATGTGTCATGCGCCCTGCCCCATCTGTCAATCATGTCTTTGTTTTGTTTTGTATCCCATGTGTTTTTGTTATTAATTCAGTTTGCCATGCCTTATCATCTATATCCCCTCCCTTGGTTATTAGTTTCAGGTGTTCCTAGTTTATTTTGTCATGTTAGTTTGAGTATATATACCTCTTGTTAAAGGTATATGTGATTTATTTGTCAGTATGTTGTCACGGTGACAGCTCCGGACCCTTCCCTGTGGGCGTGTCATGACGTCGTCTGCGTGCTGTTATGTCCATGTTTGTACTTCCGTGGGTGTGGGTTGTTTGTGAGCGTGTTCGTTTGTTACACCTGTGCCTTGTCTCGAGGTCACGTGGGTCTGTGTAACTCACTTATTTAATGTGCGTTCGCGCAGTGTCGTGTGCTCGTCTTTGTCTAAGTTTCATGCCAGTGTGAGTATCGCAGTGTTGTGCTTGCACCACCGCAGTGAAGCTACGTGTCTATTGTTGAGTAAAGTTCGTGTTTGCACCCTATCATCCACGTGTCGTGTCCGTTCCTCCGCACGTCACAGAAAGACGAGCCGTTGATAAAGAGGTATGCCTGGATACGCCACCCGGGCGCCTAAAGGGAAGAGAAAGAGCCGTCGCCACCACGGCTCTTCCCCGGTCCGTCACCACGAAGCCCCTGTCTCCGAGCAGGAGATGATGAGGAACCCGTTGTGCGCGTACATGCTCTGCGCGGCTCGGGAAGCGGAGGACGCGGAGATGGCAGAACACCTACGCCAATCCGCGGTCCGCATGTGGAGGGACCAGGACCTCGCCGCGTCCCTAGAGCCCCCGCACCGGGCGGTAAGAGGCGGCAGGAACGAACCCCCGCACGCGTATTCTCCCATGCCAGTGCCCGAGAGCGCAGAGCAAGGAGAGGATAGCGCGCTACTCCCGGTCTTCCCCGAGGAAGAAGAGACCGATGAGCCGTTTTGGGTGGGCATGGGCGCCTTTTCCCTCACCCCTCCCGAGGAAGAGGAGGAAGAGTCCTATCCCCCCTCAATGTGCTCGAAGAGCACGGTGGATTACGGGGGTGAGGAAGGCAGTCTCCCACCGTCGGAGGGCGAGACGGAGGGGACGGACTCCGAGGAGGAGGAGTATTCCCCGTCAGTGTGCTCACGGAGCACGGTCTGCTATGGAGAGGAGGACGTCAGTGCTCCGCCATCGGAGTGCGAGGCGACAGGCGTGGACTCCGAGGAGGAGTATTCCCCGTCCGTATGCTCGGAGAGCACCGTTCGTTACGGGGGGGATGACGTCAGTCCCCTCCCATCCGACTACGGTGAGGAGAGCGAGGGGGAGAGCCCTCCGTCTGTATGTTCGCTCCCGACGGTATACAAAGGGGGAGGGAGCGGACCGGACAGTTCGTTCGCATCGGTGAGTGGGGATTCCTGCGGGGAGGAGCCCATGGACCACTCCCGATGCGAGACCCCCGCTCGGTCCATGGACTGGAGCGTGGCCGAGGAGGAGGAGCCGGATATGGACACCACCCCCGATACCGGTCCAAGAGGGGGCTGGCCTGGCAAGGGAGGGGCTTCCTACGGGAGATTCCCGGAGAGGGAGCGCCGGCAGGCCTATCGCGCAGCAAGCCCCTACGGTTCTCCCGGAGGAGGGAGTCACGGACCCGGGAGGAAGGTCGCCGTGAGACCCGCCGGTCGCGCTGCCTCCAAGCGGGCTAAAAGTCGCGCTGCACCTCGCGCGTCCGCCAGGTGTGCTGCCCCCAGGCGGTCGACCAGTCGCGCTGCACCCCGCGCGTCCGACCGAAGCACGGCACCCAAGCGGTCGGACAGTCACGCCGCCCCTCGAGCGCCCGCCAGAGGGACTGGTCCCAAGCGGTCGACCAGTTGCGCTCCACCCAGCGCGTCCGCCGGCCGTGCGGCACCTGGCGGTGAGCGGGCGCAACAGGTGGGAGGAGCACCGCCTGCTGCAGCGTCTCCAGCCCTCGGAGCCTTCGCGCCGCTACTGGCGTTGCCTCAGGCGGGAAGCCTGGCTTCGGGGCTGAATGTGTGTGTTCCGGTGTTTCTGTCTGTCCCCTTGTGTCTCCCTAACCCACTGTTCCCTTTTGTGCCATTTGTGTTTCATGTTCCAGTGTGTGTGTTTGTCAGCGTGCCATTGTTTAATGTTTTCTCCCCTGTCTTCCCAGGGAGGGTGTGCTAGAGCTGTTCGCGGCGGTTCCCGCCGTCGGGGGTGACTGCTCTCGGAGGCTCACGATCCCGGCGGCTCCGGACCTGCCCCGTGGGTGTTGGTTCGGGGCTTCCCAGCTACGCGGGACGCTCCGGGAGTAGCGAGCCCCTGGCGGAGGGTTCTGTCACGGTGACAGCTCCGGACCCTTCCCTGTGGGCGTGTCATGACGTCGTCTGCATGCTGTTATGTCCATGTTTGTACTTCCGTGGGTGTGGGTTGTTTGTGAGCGTGTTCGTTTGTTACACCTGTGCCTTGTCTCGAGGTCACGTGGGTCTGTGTAACTCACTTATTTAATGTGCGTTCGCGCAGTGTCGTGTGCTCGTCTTTGTCTAAGTTTCATGCCAGTGTGAGTATCGCAGTGTTGTGCTTGCACCACCGCAGTGAAGCTACGTGTCTATTGTTGAGTAAAGTTCGTGTTTGCACCCTATCATCCACGTGTCGTGTCCGTTCCTCCGCACGTCACATATGTGCTATTTTGTCCCTAGTTTATCTGTTGTATGCTCTGTTCTACCTTTGTGTTTGTGTGCATGTCCTATCGATTAGGTTCTAGTCTTATCTGTACATTCTTTTCCCCAGTTGACTGTTAAGTACTCTTTACCATAGCATTTGGTTTCTACATTCCTGGTTTGTGTTTGTTCATAGTAGGACCTTTTCCTTTTCTTGTATCCTGTTTGATGATTGATTAATATTGGTAAGCTGACAGTCCTAGTATCCCTGATCTAGGATCAGCTCCTAATAAACATCACTCTTCTTGGTGTGTGTGTTGCTCCCTGTTACAATATACATAGTGATATAGGCAGCCCCATCGACAGGGGGGGACAACCAGGTCTGTTGTCCCGGGCCCCAGGGTCAGGGGGGCCCATCAAAGAGCCCAGCAATTTATTTTTTATTTAAAGTCTATAATTTTAAATATAATCTTGAAATCTTTCATTAATATAAAATTCTGCACATGAAACTTTCTTGTCCCGGGCCCCAGCAAGGCTGTCAACAGGCCTGGATATAGGCATAAGGTGTGTGTGTGTGTATAATCATACATACTCTGTGAAGATGTGAATATAGATGTGAAAGAAGGTTCATTGTAACGAACTGCGTGACGCAGAGCAGGGAGGTGGACACAAACGCTGAGGAGAGCGAGATTTATTGAATGGAATTCCAAAGGTCAAAAATAACGGGCAGGGGTCATAACAGGTAAGCAGTCCGAACATGAAATGTACACTGGCATGACGACACAGGGGCACGAAAATAACAAAGCAGGAAGACCAGGAATGTAACGCACAATACTCACGACACTTACAAAATCCACACGGGCATAAACGAGCAAGAGAACAGATAGCACAAACTAACTCAGAGTACAAACGGGCTAACAGCACAAAATAACCGATACCGACATGGGAGACACAGGGACTATAAATACGTTGAACTAGACTAGAAACAAGTGAAGACAATAACAACACAGGCGTGGCAGACATGAGGAAACCATAGAAACAGACAAGAAGGCAGGATCAAGGAGCAGGGAACATCACAGACACGAGTAACAGGAAAACCGGAGTGACAGCTAGGAGATGGGGGCGTAGCCCTACGTGACATTCATAAAGACTTTGACAATGTGACTGCTGTCTTCATTTTTTTACAGCCTTCACCGGGCTGTAGTCTAGTATCAGTTCAACCTCAAATGGCAAAACTGGAAAATCAAATATTTCATCTTCTGGTGGAAATATATTAAAAAGTAAAGTTGTGGCACATAATGTCTTGCTATCAGCTTTCCTGGTTCAGATGAAATTTGGTGAATTATCTGAGAGGTATTCAGTAACTTCATTTAACATAATGTTTAAAATCAGTCTTAACTAAGGCATGGGGTGGCATGGTGGTGTGGTGATTTGTGTGGAGTTTGTATGTTCTCCCTGTGACTGTGTGGGTTTTTTTCTGGGTACTCTGGTTTCCTCCCACAGTCCAAAGACATGCATGTTAAGTTGATTGGTCACTCTAAATTGCCCATAGGTGTGTGTGTGTGTGTGTGTGTGTGTGTGTGTGTGTGTGTGTGTGTGTGTGTGTGTGTGTGTGTGTGTGTGTGTGTGTGTGTGTATGTGTGTTGGCCATGGTGTACCTGCCTTCACCTGATGATGCTGGGATTGACTCCAGCCCCCCGATGACCCCCCGATGACTAGTGGGATTAAGTACAGATGATGGATGGATGGAGATGAGGTCTGTGGTGGCCTAATCTTCATGCACCACTGAAGGACTTGAGGAGCTGCACAAGTCTAGTTGTGTACATGCATTGAACAGCCTGTGCAGGGTAAGAGGCAACGTAGTCACTGTGTTCTGCTGTTAGAACAGCAGGATTAGATTAGATTAGATTAGGTTGGATTTCACCCACTGCTGTGATCCTGCATGGAGCCAAAAGCAGAAGACTACGGACCAGCTTCAACCGGCTTGTATTTCATATTAATAGTCTATGTGACACGGAGACTCCAGCTGAATCTCTGCACAGGAAACCTGTGTTTTATTCACAATAGTAACACATGCAATGATTAAGGCTGCACTGGGGATATGAGCTCTCACTCTCTTTATCTCTCTTTCTCTCTCTCTCTCTCTCTCTCTCTCTCTCTCTCTCTCTCTCTCTCTCTCTCTCTCTCTCTCTCTCTCTCTCTCTCTCTCTCTCTCTCTGTCTGTCACACACACACACAGTCTGTAGTACTAATAAAGCTGTGCGTGGCCCATATACCTCCATAGTTAAGAACGTCAGATGTCAGTACAAAGGGATACTGGTGAGTGAGGAGATGATGACTAGAGCCGTGCTGGCACAGCTGGGGCGAATAACACATAAATAACAAAAAATCACAGTTACTCCCGTCTCTCTCTCTCTCTCTCTCTCTTTCTCTCTCTCTTCCTCTCTCTGTTAAAGCTAATGGAAATCTTAACTCTGACAAAATATTATAAATAACAATGTACAAAAATGACCTGCAGAAGTCATGGTTGAAAGTAAAAAGGTGTTAGATGTTCCTATGTGGATATGATGCAGTGACCCTACATCATCTAGGGTTTAGGGTTTGATGAGGTGCTGGTCACAGTGTGTGTGTGGTATGTGGTGTGTGTTATATAGTGTGTGGTATATGGTGTGTTATATGGTGTGTGGTATATGAATAGTCTGTTATGGTGTATGGTATGTGATGTACATTTTATGGTTTGCTATATTTGCAGTGTGTGGTGTGCAGTTTGTGTGTGCAGTGTGTGGTTTGTAAGTTGTATGTGTATGGTGTGTGTACAGAGTGCAAATTATGTGTGTATGGTGTGTAAATGCAGTGTAGTGTGTGTAGTGTAGTGTATGTAGTGTCATATTTTGAACATATGCAAATGGTTCTTTATTGCTTTTTTATGCTAGATGCTTGTTACAGAATATAATTCACAAACACACATTGCAAAAAATGAGGAATTGAAATTTATTTAACTATACAAAGGGCATTTTTCAAGCTATACATTTTTCAAGGCACATAACAAGCTAACACACTAGCACACTAACTGTAAAAAGACCAGTATTTGAACAATGTGGAACTTCTTAAACCTGAATGAAGTTGCAAACCTCAGACAGAAGAAGAGGCCCAAGCAACCAATGTGTTCTGTGTATTTGAGCATTGACATCAAAAGTGTCCTCAGAGCAAATTGCTGTAGATCTAAACAGCTGCAGATGTGTGTGTCTCTTCTGTGTTATTGAGATGGGCAATTTATGACTTCCTAACCAATTGTTCAACAGGTGCCTGTCCGTGTGTCTGAACCTAAAGAAGCTTTAAACAGCTACAAACGTAGATTAACCCTGAGCTCTACTGCTCAGAGTATCTCGCCCTCTTTGCCATGGTTGTGATTTTGTTGATATTGATATATGAGGTGGCCAGGACTGAGGTCAGTGGCCTCTTTCAGATTTATGAATGAGAGAGAGAACAGCAAACCCAACCTGGCAGGCTTTATTACTGCAGCGACTCTTATAACCTCCATCAAATGCATCACTCTCAGTCAATGAGGACAGTTGTTTGAAGTCAGAAAGAGGATTCAGTGATCATTGCAGATGGCACTTCAGTGAGTCTAATCAGAGTGTCTCAATTTTTATTAAAATTTCTCCATCTTAACACAATGTTTAAATATTAATATGTCAGTGCAAGTGAATTTATCAATTTAGTTTTTGTAGTAGATCAAGATCATGTTTTTTATGGAATAAGGTAAAATGTGGATACAGCCAGAATTCTAGTGTGGATTATTTCAGCCGAGTGTTGGCCCAGACTCACCAAGCAGTGGCAGCCGTGAACGTGAAAGGCAGCTGTGCACGTGAGAGGCAGCCATGGATGTGAGAGGCAGCGGTGGGTTTCTGCAGCTCCATCGCATGCAACAGCAGCGTTAACGCAGTGAAGTAAATTTGGCATATGCCTAAAAAGTAGGATAATGATGATAAATGTGACAGCCTAAAAACTCATTACAATTGTCTCACTGCGTTTTCCAACAACGCCACAAACGCCTGTATGGAAACTCATTTAAATCTTCTGCAAGTCCAAAGACTGTCTTGCTCCAAAGCCATTTGGCACATTCTCTCCCCAGTTTACATTTCTAGAGGATTAGCAGAAGAGCTTGAAAATAATCATGCCAGATGTCTCCTTACACTCAGAGAAAGGGTCTGCCCCATGGGCATGTGGGGTTTATTGTATTTTTATTTATTTATATTTTTATCACTCTTAAGTGAAAACACTTCAGGGCCCTTGGAGTACTTGGCTTCCTGTAGTAATGTCATGTAAGAAATTAAATGCCTCTCATGCCTGATTTTTAAGGCATCATTGCGTTTACACTAACTCTGTATATATTTCATATGTTATGGATTCATGTGTTGAGATGTGTAGAAATAAGACGGACAGGACTGTAGAGTGCTGACTTTGTGTCAGGGTTAGAGTTAGTGTTGAGGTTAGAGTTAGTGTTGGGGTTAGGGTTAGTGTTGGAGTTAGGGTTAGTATTGGGATTAGGGTTAGTGTTGGGGTTAGGGTTTGTGTTGGGGTGCACACAGTGTTGATCCGATCACATCACAGCACCAACTAACAGCAGACCAGAGAGAGTTAGGGTTTGTGTTCGGGGTTAGGGTTAGTGTTAGGGTCAGGGTTATGGAGAGAGCTCTACACTGAGCACACCATCAGCCCCTTTACCCATAAAGCAAAACGGTTCCTCACGTGACCTTCAAATGCAAAGGCAGCTTTGAAAATAAAGGCATGTGTTCCATGGGGCGGCGCTGGACGCACTGTGCTGTTTGTGGATGGGCGTTTTTTACTTTAATGGGTGCAGCAGGAATGCTCTGTCTCCCACATGTCTCAGAGGTGGGGGTGGGGTAGGGGGATCTTATTGTTGCCACATGTGGAACTCACTCTCCCTTAGTGACTCCTGCAGGCTGCTGTGGTCAGCTAGTTCAAAGCAGCCTGCCTCATTTGTTATACAACTTTATGTACCAGCGTGCTGATGCCTCCTTATGTCTGAGGAGAAGAAGAATCCAGGGCAGCAAAAGCACTCCTCCCCTCTCCTCCCTCCTCCCCTCCCTCCTCCTTCTTCCTCTTTGTAGTTTGAGGATGTTAGGACTTGCCCCCTGGCTCGCCACGTCTCCTTCTGCCTCATCTGTTAGAGTCATGTGACATGATGCAGCTCCCTCTCCTTCTCTTTCACAGATACAAAACCCATCTAGGGTTTAAGGTTTAGGGTTTAGGGTTTAGGGAGGTTTAAAACTGCTCTCTGAGGCTGAGGGGCCAGCCAAGTGTGGGCAGCCTCGCCGGCGCGGTAGGGAGTGGAGCACCATGTCCCATATGGCAACAATCTGCCTCTCTAATCCAGCCTGTGATTGGAGTATTGGGTTAAATCAAGGTTTCCACACACCATCCTTCAGCAGTGGAACATGGGCACAAGATCCAGTGGGATGTTTTGCTCTTCTTGCACCACCTCCTTCGCTGTCAATTTTGGGTGGTTGTGTACCACCTGCCTCTATCACTGTCATTTTCAGGTGGCTGACTAACAGCTATTGTCGGCACTCTTGGAGAATCTGACAAGGCCATGTGTGGAAGCAGAGGTCTAGGATTAGGTCTAACCCTAACCCTAACCCTGGGTCTATTACACACAGCTGAATCATTACCAGCCTATTGATTCATTACTCTTTACCTATCTCGCTGATCATTTATGGTTACAAACATCATTTTAAGTGACTGGGTACCAACTTTACGAGTGTCAACTTTACAAATACCAACCTGCATCAACTTTGAGCCACTGGACGTTTTTGTAAGTGAATAAGGAATCAAATATTGTTGGTTTTCTTGATATGTGGATGGTTAAATAACATGGAAAATGTAATATCACATTATTGCTGTGTTTGACTACGGGCACTCCCAGTGGAAATGGTTAGAAATTGTTGGCTAATGTCATGATTAATGTCAAGAGAACCTTAGAGTGTGTGCTCGATCGTGGTGGTGGAGCCGCCTAGTTCCCCCTCACCCTGCTTCACACAGTCTACGGCTCTTCACCCTCTCGCCGTGATCCACACAGTCTACGGCTCTTCACCCCCTCACCGTGATCCACACAGTCTACGGCTCTTCACCCCCTCGCCGTGATCCACACAGTCTACGGCTCTTCACCCCCTCACCGTGATCCACACAGTCTACGGCTCTTCACCCCCTCACCGTGATCCACACAGTCTACGGCTCTTCACCCCCTCGCCGTGATCCACACAGTCTACGGCTCTTCAGTCCCTCGCGGTGCTCCACACAGTCTACGGCTCTTCACTCCCTCGCGGTGCTCCACACAGTCTACGGTTCTTCACCCCCTCGCCATGCTTCACACAGTCTACGGTTCTTCACCCCCTCGCCATGCTTCACACAGTCTACAGCTCTTCACCCCCTCGCCATGCTTCACACAGTCTACGGTTCTTCACCCCCTCGCCATGCTCAACACAGTCTACGGCTCTTCACCCCCTCGCCATGCTTCACTCAGTCTACAGCTCTTCACCGCCTCACCCTGCTCCACACAGTCTACGGCTCTTCACCGCCTCACCCTGCTCCACACAGTCTACGGCTCTTCACCCCCTCGCCCTGCTCCACAGTCTACGGTTCTTCACCCCCTCGCCATGCTTCACACAGTCTACGGTTCTTCACCCCCTCGCCATGCTCAACACAGTCTACGGCTCTTCACCCCCTCGCCATGCTTCACTCAGTCTACAGCTCTTCACCCCCTCGCCCTGCTCCACAGTCTACGGCTCTTCACCCCCTCACCCTGCTCCACACAGTCTACGGCTCTTCACCACCTCGCCGTGCTTCACTCAGTCTACTGCTCTTCACCCCCTCTCCGTGCTCCACTCAGTCTATGGATCTTCCTCTTCATGCCCCAGGGGCCTCTGGGAGTCTTCAGTGCCTCTAAATTGGCCTGTGCTGGCGGGCGCTGCATGTGCAGGCTAGCTGGGCCATTTGCAATAATCTCCTTTTTGCCATTTAGAGGCTAATTTAGTAACATTACACCTGCCTCTCTGAGCCCCACTCTGGCACGGACACTGCCCCGCCCTCACTCCCCCGTGCTTCTTCATCTGCGGTTCGAGTTTCGTAATGAGATTACCCCCAAAGCCCAGATCTGCTTTGTGTCGCCCAGGATACAGCGAGATCCTGGGTCGACTGAATCAAAGCACGGAGCTCCGTTCGGCTGAGCAGATCCTGACTCCGCCCCTCCCCCACCTCCCAGAACCCCCTCTGCGTGTGACTTGGACAACATCCACCACTATCACACACGACATTGTGCTTGGGCTTTGCATAGGAAATATCTTTGTCCTTTCTCCGCAGTGTTTGCTCACCACTGTGCCTTAGCATTTTGTCTTTATCTGCTCGTCCAGTTTGCATGTATTGTTGGATCAAACTTCTCAAACGTCACTGTGCGCTGAAAGACAGATGGTAGGATATTAAAACGAACTGAAAAAAGCAGCATTCCAGCATAAATCTGACAGAGTTAGCGGTGAAGGCTCTAACTCTGCTCTTTGTTTAGTACAAATAAATGGGTTTCGCACCACAAGTTTTTATGAGCCAGGCGGTGAATGGAGTTAACTAGGGACGCTTGAATGCTGCTGCAGACAGAGCTGCAAACCCAGACACAACCGATACACAACCCACAGACACAACCCAGACACAATCCACGGACACAACACAGATACAACCCCAACACAACCCAAACACAACTCACAGACACAACCCAGACTCAACCCAGACACAACCCACAGACACAATCCAGACACAAACCATGGACACAACCCAGACAAACTCACAGACACAACCCAGACTCAACCCACAGACACAGCCCAGACACAATCCAGACACAACCCAGACACAATCCATGGACACAACCCAGACACAACCCACAGACACAACCCACGGACACAACCCAGACACAAACCACAGACACAAACAAGACATAACCCACAGACACAACTCACAGACACATCCCACAGACACAACCCAGAGACACAACCCCGAACAGCCCACAGACACAACCCACAGAAATAACCCACACAACCCACGTACACAACCAGACTCAAACCAGACACAACCCATGGACACAACCCACAGACACAACCCACGGACACAACCCACGGGCTCAACCCAGACACAACCCACAGACACAACCCAGACACAACCCAGACACAACCCATGGACACAACCCAGACACAACACAGACACAACCCATGGACACAACCCACGGACACAACCCACGGACTCAACCCAGACACAACCCATGAACACAACCCAGATACAACCCACAGACACAACCCACAAACACAACCCACAGAAATAACCCACACAACCCACGGACACAATCCAGACACAACCCACAGACACAACCCACGTACACAACCCAGACACAACCCAGACTCAAACCAGACACAACCCATGGACACAACCCACAGACACACCCCACAGACACAACCCACGGACCCAACCCAGACATAACTCACAGACACAACCCACAGACACAACCCAGACACAACCCACAGACACAATTCCAACACAACCCACAGACACAACCCAGACAAAACCCAGAGACACAACCCACAGACCCAACCCACGGACACAACCCAGACACAACCCACGGATACAACCCACAGACACAACCCAGACACAACCCACGGACACAACCCACAAACAAAAAATGTGCCATATTTTGCTAATTGTGATTTTTCACCCACGGAAATAACCCACACAACCCACGGACACAATCCAGACACAACCCACGTACACAACCCAGACACAAACCAGACACAACCCATGGACACAACCCACAGACACAACCCATGTATACAACCCACAAACACAACCCAGACACAACCCACGGACACAACCCCCAGACAACCCAGACACAACCCACAGACACAACCCAGACACAACCCACAGACACAATTCCAACACAACCCACAGACACAACCCAGACAAAACCCACGGACACAACCCACAGACCCAACCCACGGACACAACCCAGACACAACCCACGGATACAACCCACAGACACAACCCAGACACAACCCACGGACACAACCCACAAACAAAAAATGTGCCATATTTTGTTAATTGTGATTTTTCACCCACGGAAATAACCCACACAACCCACGGACACAATCCAGACACAACCCACGTACACAACCCAGACACAACCCATGGACACAACCCACAGACACAACCCATGTATACAACCCACAAACACAACCCAGACACAACCCACGGACACAACCCCCAGACAACCCAGACACAACCCACAGACACAACCCAGACACAACTCACAGACACAACCCACACACAACCCACAGACGCAACCCACGGACACAACCCAGACACAACCTATGGACACAACCCACAAACACAACCCAGACACAACACAGACACAACCCAGACATAATCCAGAGACACAACACCCAGACACAACCCACAGACACAACCCAAACACAACCCAGACACAACCCAGACATAATCCACAGACACAACCCAGACACAACCAACGGACACAACCCAGACACAACCCACAGACACAACCCACGGACACAACCTATGGACACAACCCACACAAAACTCACAGACACAACCTAGACATAACCCAGCCCTCACGGGTCTCCTCATAGACAAAAATCACAGTAAGTGATACAACACAGAGGGAAGATACACCTGTCAGTCCATTCCATTTAGGGTTCATCCTGCTGAACACAAGGAACATGTCAATATTTTGGCCTTTCTCCACACAATATGACTTTGATTAAAAGCGTAGTGGTTGGGGTTAAGGAAAGGTGAGGGTCTTTTGGCCAGTGGCTTGGCTCAGTAGGACCAGACACACTAGTAGTAATAATAATCACTGGCTAAGTCAGCTTGTGTGTGTGCCCCACTCCCAGTGATGATATTGTGCTGTATGCTTCTTGATGTCTATACAATAGTCATATCATTCTAATTTCTTTTTTAAGAATGAGGTATTGATGATTGTGAAAGTAACATTTTAATATTATAAAAGTATTTTATTTTATTTTACAACTGAAGAGCAAGTCTGAAGCTAACATAAAAGGTTAATAAAAGTGTGAAGTAATAATGTTATCAAGTAATGGCTGTTGTTTTGGTACAATCACATCCAAAGCCTTTTCTATGTCACTGTTAAATCTAAAATATTTATTGTAGTTCACTATTGTAGTTTTTAACAATACAAGATAATAGTGGTACAATCCATTCATTAAAAGGCTTTAAAAAGTGACCACCATGATACCCATGATTCCCTCTGATACCATGGTGCCCTCTTATACCCACGATGCCCTCTGATACCCATGATGCCCATGATACCCTTTGATACCCACACCCCTAACCGTCCACATATCAGTATTATTATATTATCAGTTTTCACATTTAAGTTTAACTAAGTGTTTGAAGTGTTTAAAGCTGTTCATTTATCAGTCACTGGAGCATTTTAACCTCAAGTGACATATTGTATACAGTCTTCTTGTGTAAAAACTGAATCTCTCAGCATAGAGTGATGCTCTCTGTGTAAAGAGTGAAGCTTCTTGGGTAAAGAGTGAAACTTATTGTATAAAAATATTTGTGTAAAGAGTGAAGCTCCTTGTGTAAACATAGAAGCTGTATAAAGGTGAAGCTCTCTGTAAAAAATGAAGCTCTCTGTGTAAATATTTAAATTCTCTGTGTAAAATGTAAAGCTCTCTGTCTAAAGAGTGAATCTCCTTCTGGAATGAGTGAAGGTCTTCATGTCAAACTGTCCCCTCCTCCTGTATGGCAGGTTTCTTGGGCAGCGAGGGATGCTTCTGCACTCACCCAGCGTTTGAAGAGTCACGCCGAGGGAAATCATGTTTGATGTCCGGCCCCTGTCTTTCACACTTCTGATAAAGCCATTGGCTTTAGTGTGCCTTCCACGCAAAGCCCTGTGTCTTTTGCTTTTGCCTGGGTCTCTCTCCCTCTCTCCTTCTCTCCCCCTGTCCGCTCTCCTTCTCTCCCCCTCTCCTCTCTTCTCTCTCCCCCTCCTCTTGCCTTCTCTCCCTCTCTCCTCTCTCCCCCCTCCTCTCTCACCTTCTCTCCCCTCTACCTCTCCCCCTCTCCCTCACCTCTCTCTCTCCCCTTCCCTCTCCTCTCTCACACTCTCTCCCTCTCCTCTCTCTACCTATCCCTCTCCCCTCTCTCCCTCTCTCCTCATCTCCCACTCCCTCTCCTCTCTCCCCATCTCCCTCTCTCCCTCTCCTCTCTCTACCTATCCCTCTCCCCTCTCCTCTCTCCCTCTCTCCTCATCTCCCACTCCCTCTCCTCTCTCCCCATCTCCCTCTCTCCCCCTCTCTTCCCACACTACACCCACTGCTGCTGCACTATTGTCTGCCTGCCTGTCACCGTGCCCACATTACACTGTGTGAAGAATAAGTCCAAAGCCGTAGCCTGAGGCATCATGGGAGTTGTAGTTCAGGGAAATGGCTGCACGGATTCCTTTCCCTTTCTCTGGGATTACTGCATCACATCTGTTGTTCTTGTTATTTTTGTTTGTTTGTTTTTCTTCCATGAAACTGTTTCTCAGTGAAGTTGTCCTTATGGAAGAATAAGTGGATATATCTCAAACTGTAAAAGGGCTTGAATATCATCATAAATAAAATAGGAATCTTACAGGCGTCTTTATTACATGCAAATATATCCTGATTTGAATGACTCAAGAGATAAGAATACTTAGATATTGAGTACCAAATACTTAGCATTTATTGGTCTTTGCACTCATGTGGACTCTGCAGCTAATAAAGTAGATGCATTCTGTTCTGTGTCTGCTGTTCTTCATGCAGCCCTTAAGCCAAGCTTCTTAAACACAACGCTCATGGCATATGTATGCTGTATCTTATCTGGTGAATATCGCAAACATTTTCAGGACATCAAATATTTAAACAGCCCAGACAAAAATGGGACATATTAAAGGGGAAGAAGGGAGGGAGAGAAAGTGAGAGAGAGAGGAGGAAGGATAGAGAAAATGAGAAGGAGAGATAGAGGGGGAGAAGGAGAGAGATTTGGGCAAAAGGGGAATCTCATTATGAAAGCACCAAATGTCCCATCAGTCCCCAGTGATATTTTCATATTGAATATCTCAGTATGATCCATTTGATCCCAACATAAAGAGTCTTCCTGAACCTGCTCTCTTAAACTGTAGCGGGCGGATGTTACCAGGCTTAATGGCAATATGTATTACAGCATGGCAAGCCGAGCATTTCCCAAAATAGATTCCCAACAATGCGAAGATGCATTAACTAAATCTGCACTGCACTAATCCAGACAGCAGCTCGTGTGTTGGAGAGAGACTCCTGCAGGATAAAGCCGCCCTGTTCACCCTGTGCACCCTGCTCACCCTGTTCACCCTGCTCACCCTGTACACCCTGTTCATCCTTCTCACCATGTTCACTTGTTCACATGTTCACCTTCATCACTCCATTGCTCTGTTCCCCTGTTCAAGGTACGTGCTGCTCGCCCTGTTGGTTGAGAGTCACAGGACTGATATTTCCTCAGATCTGAAGGTTTTAGTGTAAAAGAAGAAGAGAGAAATATTATTTTTTAAATCTGCTCCCTAATGTACAGGTTTAGGGTTAGGGTTAGGGTAAGGGTTAGGTTAACTTTAACCCTAACCCTACTGTACAGCAAGTATATATTTATTGTTTCTTAGCATATTTTTAAAACATTTTTGCCTACATCTCACTAGAATTGATATTGAAGTCAAGTGGATTTCCTTTATTCTTCTTTAGTGTTAGGGTTAGGGTGAGGGTTTAGGGTTAGGGTGAGGGAGGGGTCAGGGTTTAGGGTTAGTTATGGTGATCTTGTTTTTTTTTGTGTACCTGAAGGAGGTGTGTGCATGTGTGTGGTAGTGTGAGGATATGGGTGAAGGTGTGTGGAGGTGTGTAGAGGTGTGAGGACATGTGTGAAGCTGTGTGGAGGTGTATAGAGGTATGAGGATGTTTGTGGAGGTGTTTAAAGGTGTGAGGATGTATGTGGAGCTTTGTGGAGGTGAAAGATAACCTTGCACCTGGGTTTTCCTTAACAAAGCCTCATCATTTTGCTCCGAGAATGAAGAATCTAATCCACTTTTAATTAATTCATCCAGTATTGTGCATTCAAGCTGACACTATAGTTTTTTAACTGTTTTCATGGCTGAGTTCACACATAAAATATTTTTAAAATTAAAAAATATTTTTTCAGTAATACACAGTGATATTTTATTACATATGGATAAATGCTTTATACACAAACCTGCCAAAGCAGTTGATATAATGGGCAACCTTAGTGCTGTTTGGTTGATATGAAGAAAATAATGTCTGGTACACCAACATAACACACACAAAGGAACCCAGACATTCAGATTGACCATGGGAGATAAGTGGACCAACACACACTGTAATATGTTATTTGATCATTCTGGATTGTATTAGTTGTCGTCTGATTGTCATGCATCACTAGCGTTGGCCTGTGTTGGTCCACTCATATAAACCAACCAGCCCTTGAGATGAATGACAAAAGAGATCCTCACCCAACACTCAGAAGCGAGACTGCTGTTTGTTTAGGGCTCGTACGCGCACACACTGCTGATCATTAGCATACATCTGTGTGAGGCGCTGAGCTGCATGAACAGTGTCCTCTCAGACAGCACAGATCACCACTACGCAAACACGTCTGCTGGAGTGGCTGTTGCCCTCTGACCCCTAAAACACAGGCAAGTGGTGCCACTTCTAATCAGTGGGACATTATGCAAGTGAGTAACTGAACGTGTCTCAGCTGATGATTGGCCAGTTCACCAGAGGGTTGTACCCAAACCCACATTACAGGCTTTTTAATTAGTGTCACCAGTGAAACTGTTAACGTGTTAGCATTAGAAAACAGCACAAGTAAGTGGTTTATTTCAACCTGCAGGATTTCTTGATTTAATTCTGTCAGAAACATGATCTTAAGGACTGTTCATTTCAGATGGCAAAAACAGATTAAGTAGAATAATGATCCTCATCAAACCAAAAGGTTAAGACAGTTTAATTTGAAGTATGAAATATGCTCAGTAATGGCAGTGCATTATTAAATCAACTGTATATCCTGTTTAAGCTAAGGTGCTTTTGCCATTGTTCTTGCTTCGTTATATCTTCATGATATGGACCCCAGTGTATAGAAGAGCACATTACATTCTGTTTTCTTCTAAGATTATAAGCACATAATGCCTTAAATAACAGTTGTTGTCACAAAGCAGCTTTACAAGTGTACGAGTCCAAGCCCCCAGTGAGCAAGCCAAGGGTGACAGTGGCAAGGAAAAACTCCCTAAGAGCATGAGGAATAAAACTTGAAAGGAACCAAGACTCAGGGGGCAACCCATCCTCCTCTGGCCAAAGAAGACTAGAATTAGACTACTTTATTTATCTACCTATTTTCAATAGATCTTGACTAGTCTCTTTTTACCAGATCCATATGTGGTCTTAAGTGAAAAAAAAAAACAAAACAAAAAATAACCTAAATGAAATGAATCAAAATTAAAGCCATAATGACTTTGTGTTGTAAATGAAACCTTGTAAAAATCCATATAATATAATTCATGCTGTATTTCGGTCAAGAATGCAATGAATTCCCAAAGACATTGCCCTTTCATCCATGTTTTGCCCAGCGCAGAAGAGCATGAAACATGAAGATGCTGACAGGTAACCTGTGAAGAGCTCATGGTACCAGATTCGTTTGGAGCTGTCAGAACGAATCCCGTCTGACGTTGAGCAGGAACAGTTCAGGACCAGCATCGGAAGTTCCACTTTAGTGACACGGGCGAGTTCACGGAGATTAGTGCAAATCGTGCAGCACTTAAGGTTATTGACCTAAGTACCAGTAACACTTTTGCAACTTTAACAATGTGGCGCTTGCCTGAGTTTATTATGATTTTAATTATCACGGGTATCTGAAACATGAGGTGGTGTGGAGGTAAAATATCAGGCAGTGTGTAGCTAAAGGCAGTGTGTAGTTAAAATGTGAGGCAGCGTGTAGTTAAAGGCAATGTGCAGTTAAAATGTAAGGCAGTGTGTAGTTAAAGGCAATGTGCAGTTAAAATGTAAGGCAGTGTGTAGTTAAAGGCAGTGTTAAACTTTGAGACAGTGTGTAGCTAAAATATATAGATGTATGTATTAAAATGTAAGTATCTAGATTCTGCTTGGGGATGAAGTCTTAGTGTAGCAGCCTTTCAACTGTGATTTTTTGACATCTTCCCTGGCCCCAACCACACCCCCAACCACAGCCCCCAAGTTGGAACTGGAGATACATCTATTAACCCACAGATCAGAACATTATACCATCAGAATATAGTAACCATGAACAGTGCATGGTCACCACATCCGCTGATCCCACAGCGCATAAATGAGTTCATTACACTAGAGCTCAGTGTGAGCACCAAGACACTGTCATTATTTACTGTAATTACTTACACTTACAGCCCAAGACTGTAATTATTTAACACTGTAACAGGCCACACTGTAATAACCCGATATTGTAATAAGCCAGCAATGTAATAACCCAACACTGTAATAGCCCAACAATATAATTACTTATAACTGTAATATCACAACACTGCAACAACCCAACACTGTAATAACCTAACACTTCCTTCTCACAGACACAAGAAAATGTTATGGCAATTAAAGGGAATTAATTTAAAGGCCTTTTCTTAATTAAAGTGGGTTGGATGGTCTCTGAGATGAGCTATGCTGAGATTCCCCTGTCTGTGTGTCTCGGTTCCCCTCACCTCTGGTGTTCAGCAGTCTGACAACAACATTCATCTGTTCTCATCAGTCTGTTTACATTACGCACTAAACACTCCATTTTCTTCTCTCTATCCCATGGTGACTCCCTCCCTCTCTCTCTCTCTCTCTCTCCATCTCCCTCTCTCTCTCCATCTCTCTCTGATGGGATGTGTAGGGTGAGACAGGGCACGAGAAAGAGCTGATTGCAGCATTAAGTAAATAATTTGTATGATAATTCATTACAGTGTCGTCTTTTCAACTGTAATTGGTCTAAATGAAGAGACATTTCACACCATTTAGATAAAAAAGGAGAAAGAGCGCAGTATAATGAAAAGGAGGCCTGGCTATCGGACTTCAGAGGTTTGCGCTAAATGAAAATGTAATTGCAGGCGGAATGGTACATGAAGAGTCGACCCAGTGCACCAGATCCGGAGTATCTTCAGACAGCCGCGCAAAAGCTAATGACTGAGCAATTTGGAACATTTACTCACCCCAAAGACTCTCATTAAGTCAATCACAGGCTTAGCTGAAGCCCACTCACAGCAGCAGGGTGAGCTCTGCCTGTTCATTCCAACATCAATCAACAGAACCGTTTCTCTCTCCCTCTCCATCCTCCCTCACTCTCTCTCTCCCTCGGTATCTGTCTCTCTCTCCCTGTCTTCTCTCTCTCTCTCTCTCTCTCTCTCTCTCTCTCTCTCTTCCTCCACAAACGGAGCAGAATAAAGCAAGTGATGGGGGGAAAAGGCCCTAGTAATTTATTCAGGATCTTTGAGAGGATAATGGCCAATTATTTGTTTATAACACTGGTTAAATTTTCATTAGGCAGATTAATGGAATATCATGTAGTGTCAACAGTGGGCTGAGGGTGGTGTGTCAGAGATAAATTCTGCTGGCAGATGATGCTGCTCTGTTGGTAAATTGGTTTTCCTCTCTGTCCATGTTCTTTCTTTCCATATGGAGATGTAGGAGGTGGGTAGGTGGGCTGTGTTGAGGGAGGCCTGTTCATAGGGAGGCAGTGTGGGCTGCTCCTTCTCTTAGTTGTTTTTACACTCTACTTTGGGAAATTTAAATGGCACAAAAGTTTTTTTTTTTTTCATGGGCTTTTAGCAATTTTCTGCCAGTAGTGTAATGATAAATTCCAGGTCAAGCAACCAGGGCCAGAGAGACAGGAAGTGATGCGCCATTTTCTGCTGTTTTTCTGTATCTTTCTTTAGGGAGTTTGCATGTTTTTACTTTCACTGCACGATCTATAGTAGTTCATGAATTACTGAGATCTACAGGAATGTTTATCAGTACTGAAGGGGAAGTGGCTGGTTATAAGGTGCCTTTTATCATTTTCAATTTAAAATCCACCCATTAAGTGGTTCAAGTATCTTAGACCCAGTCGCAGGGCGGGTTGTTGACTCTGTCTAAATGATTCATTCCAACAGTTTAAACTTTCAGATGGGCTCATAAATAGATTCATGGATTCACAAATAGAGCTTTTGGAGTGGGGACACAAGAGGATGGCATAATCTAGACGTCATAATCTAGACGGCATAATCTGACGTTATGCAGCAAGTCCACAGTAGTGACTGACGGCCCTTGGTGGAGTGTCCAGTGCAGGTTTGCTCACACACTGATAGGATGATAAATGGTGGTTTAGAACTTGGAGTCAAAGGTTCCTAAACATGAAACATATCTGAAGGCCTGTTTTGAGCTTCACAGACACAGCCGCAGGCACCTGTCTGTGCTACAGTATCGATACTTACATGCCATTTGACAATTTCATACTTCAAAGAAACGTTTTGAAGCCAGCAAAGGTAATTTATGGCCATGGAATATTTAAGATATACAATCTCCAAACAATATGGAGGGTAATAAAATGTGAAAAGGTAAGAAAAGTGTTTTATCAGATGCATTAAAATAATTTTATCATGTGTTCAGAGGATCTCAATGAGGAGACAAACACACCCCACACACCCCACCACCCAACCCCCGAGCCCCCTATATAAATACTCATCTCATATCTAAATACTCATATCTCAATACTCATCCCGTATCTAAATACTCACCCATCCCTGTTGCTCAGCTGGTGAGTCGCCCTAACACCAGTATCACCATCCAGCACAGCAAGTAGAGTCAGCAGGATGCCCAGTTCCGTCCAATCAGAACAATCGTTGTTGAGAGGGGAGGGTTATCGCAGGGTGAGCTATCAGTGGCTCGGGCTGTGGACTGCCTGCAGGACACAGGACCCGTTTAATTAGGCTGCTGCTGCTCAGTGGTGTGAAAGACTCTCAGGACACTTTGGCTCCCTGTGGTGTCCCGGCGGGAAGCTCCTGGTGATAATTGACACAGGATTTCCTTGTTAACCAGCCACAGACTGGCAGGATTAAAGTGACAGAGATCTCAAGAAGGAAGTGGGGAGGTGATAAGGGGAGGGGCTGGTCAGGAGATGTGGTGGTCAGGAGGGGGTGGCTAGGAGGTGGGGGGGTCAGCCTAGGCACAGAAAATGGAGAGAAGGTGGAGGGGGGGGGGGGGGGGGGGGGGGGTGAAGTAGCTATTTACCACTCTCGAGAAACCAGAGAGGAAATAGCAATAACAGTCTGGCGGTCGGGTCCTGGAGAGAGTTGGAGCACACCCACTTATCTTGGTCATTTCAGCTTGGCTGATCAAAGATTGGCTTCCCTCAGAATAACCTGGTCCTGGGCTGCAGCACACTGACGCACTCTAGGGTGGTAGGATTTTTTTTTTTGGCAAATTATCACTTTTTCCCGGTTCCCTCTCTGCCTTCCACTCTAAAGCTGTATTACTGTTTGCAGAGGGCTAGAGTGATAATCTCTTTTCATTTGGACAATTATGTCCTATCACAGAATGAAAGCACATCTGCAAATGATGCAATTTTGCCACTTTGTACCAACTGGGTCATGAGTCCCAACCAAAGCATTACCATACAGAGAGGGAAACAGTGAGAGAGAAAGACAGAAAGAGAGAGAGAGAGAGAGAGAGAGAGAGAGAGAGAGAGAGAGAGAGAGGTTTGGCCACTCATGGGAGAACATGGGACTTCCACAGCTCATAATCCACAATATTTATTTCCATATTTCTATCTCCTCCTACCCACACACATCTACATAGCTTACACGTGACAGTTAACAAGTACAGTCTGAAAATCTGAGAATATCTGAGAATATTGTGTTGTATATATATATATATATATATATATATATATATATATATATATATATATATATATATATATATATATATAAAGTTCTGATGCTGAATAGTCTTGTAGTGATGCATTAAAACACAAAACAGCCTTCTCACAAAACAGCATAACTCTTAAAGTCAATTCAACTTCAGGGCATCAGTCTGTCCAGTTAGGAAGCATACGAAATTGTGAGTCACCTCTTTCACCTGTTTTGGTGCAAATGAAACTACAGGTGCACCAGAGAAGCACAAGTAAGTTCACCCCTGAAAAAGGGAAACTGCAGGTGGCAAACACAGAAAGTTCTTCTTTCTCATGCTTCCTGACTGGTTCTTCCCTACAGTTCTGAAGTTTTGCTGGTGGCATGGTGCAGTACCTCTAGCCTCTACAGCTCCTTCAGGATGACACATATATACGTGCTAGCACAGTCTCCAGAACATGGAGGAGACACCAGGATCCAGGACAGGACCCAGGACAGGACACCCGGACAGGGCTGTAGACATCAACACAGCAGCAGGACAAATAGGAGGAGTACTTTCAGACACCTCTAAACTGACTTCCAGCAGCTACTGGTGTACGTTTCTCACCAAAATAACAGAAACAGACTCCATGAGTGTGGCATCAGCGCCCAACGTCCTGTAGTGGGACCTGTCTTAATAGTACATTACCTGTCCTCCCAGCACAGGACCTGTCCTCATAGCACACAGTGGTGGACAGTAACAAAGTAAATGTAATTCGTTACTGTACTTACAAAATTGTGTGTTTTTACTTTACTCAAGTATTTCCCTTTTTTGTAACTTTTACTTTTACTTCACTACATTTGAAATTGAAATTATCCAGACATCCCAAGTCTCCCGGAAGTTGCGGGAGTCTCCCGCATTTCGGTAGTGGCTCCCTGATACCCGCAAGTCACATATAATCTCCCGGAATTCAGAACGAGTGACCCACACAAACGCGCACACGGGCGACAGACTTTTTTTTTTCTCTAATCGCGAGTGGGAAGGAGAGAGAGGGGTTCTGATTGGCCTGTTCTCTGCAAAGAGTCACCCTCCCGCCGCTCAACAACTTACTTACATTCGCCCCCCCCGCTCAACAACTTACAATCCAGGGGGGGTAACCTCCATGAAATCAACATTATGTGAAAGCAGTAGTTACTTCAGGCTTCATGTGTTCAACAAAGTAACTTCAAAACAAAAGAAACACAAAGCACATGCACCAATCAGCGTTGGGTTCAACGGCAATGCAACAGCATACAAGTTTGAAAGAAAATGTACTTAAAATGGATGAATCTACTGATTGTAATGCGTCACACAATCCATGGCCTTTTTTTAAGTAGTTGAGGAAAAAAGTCTCCTCTGCCTGCCTCAGTATCATACTATTTCTTCCACCAATAATTCCCCATCCAATTTACGTAAGCATGTAAAGATAATTCTAATAAATAATTTCTTAGGCCTACATGTCATTTAGAAATCTAACAATATCTTGCAGCAAACCGTTTCTTTGTGCATGTTAAAATAAGTCTGACTTTATCATTGTATCCATGGTTAGTTAGCTAGCTAGCTAAGTGGACTATTGCTAGGACTCAACCGAATTCTGCCTTAGCAACTAATTCGGCATGTAGCTAGCTATGTTAGCTGGCTAGTTATTTGTTTTACACTGTAAACACGAACAGTATTGTTAACTTATACTCTTTATTGGTATAACACTCAAATCTTGTTATTTGGTTAACCCAGCATTAAGGTTTTGCGCTGTCTTAACTTTTTGTTATGTTTTAAGTTTAAATCAGTACATATTTTTGAGTAATGACTGTCACTAACATTATAATTTATGAGTATCCAAAGTCACGCAGCGTCTGACGTCACCAACATGCCCGGTGTCCCTGATTTACTTTTTACGGTGGTCACAATGGCAGCGCGTTAGCGGGTACATTCAGTGAAGGGATTCTCGAGCAAAATTGTTAAGTAGCTGGTTATTAAACAGATTTTAAGAAAACACACGTCTTGTTCCATGAAGGAAACAGTTTACGTCTTTATTTTTCCAAATTTGGATATGTGACTGTATCCCCTTCGGGCGCCAGCGTGGGGAAAGTGGCGTTAGCTTTATGCTAACGTAGGTAGCGTTAGATATCATTATTCAAATTGTTAGGCCTCACTAGTTAGTCATCAAAAAAAGATGTTTACTTGCCAGAAACTTGTAACCCTACTTCTATTCGGAGTTTTGAAATGGTAAATATGTTAATTGGCCTAGTTAGCTAATTAGATTTGAAATGGCAATAAATGGAGTTTTATAATTCTAATAAATAACTTATTTTGAAATTGGTGTAATTTCCCAGCAGGCATTTCAACGTTGAATCGACGTTGAATCAACGTCGAATGTGATGGTTGAATCAACGTTGGATTTTGTGTCGATTTTGAAAGGTGAATCAATGTTGATATGCCAACGTCGTTTCAACGTCATACATTCAACCTTGAATAAACCATAAAATTCACATTCATGATGCTCAAAATTGCATGGGAGAGAGGAAAAAAACAACTGTATGCCATAATGAAAAAAGAACAATTTAATTTTTTTTTATTCTCTCTGTAAAAGTCTTCTCGGAGAACCACCACACAACCTCAGTCATGGTCTCAAGACTAGTTCCCTAACCGCCAGGCAATGACTGCCCTGCCCTACTCTCTTTAAACCTGTTGATTTGTCATTGCGAAGTTTTGTTTCTGCCTCAAAACATTTCAAACTGTTTCATTGCCTGATGTTGTCTTCCTGGTTAATACCTGCCTGTTTTTGGACGAATTAATAAATAAATAAAAATTATATTATTATTATTATTACTAATAATAATAATTAATACCTCTTTCAAAACCCTCAGCCAATGCCAAAGAGTTGTTTGTACTTTTTTATTGTATGTGTTTTTTGAACTGGAAATGGTAATACAAAGGCAGGTTGAAGATATTACGTTGATTCACCGTTAATAGTTTAATAATTTAACATTAAACGTTGAAACAACAACAGACAGTATATCAACTATATTTCAACCACATTTCAACGTTGAAGGTCGGTCGTGTGCCAGCTGGGTTCATGTTTTGTGAATTACTCAGTGGATTTGTAAATAAGTAATTGGTTGAAATAATATCGTAGCGGGGGGGGGTGCCAGAGGGTGATGTCATTGCCCATGAGCCCTTGTGGCTCTGGCCCTGTTATGCGTATTATGTGGTGTTTATGTCTGTATAGTGTCATTAATGATTATTAATTGTGCGTTATTAGTTAAGTCACCCAGGTCCATTTTTATGTACATGTGCATTATCCGAGTTCCCCCTCCATGTATGTGTAACGCTGCCATCTTCATGGCCTCGAGTTGTACTGATTGTGCCTGTGAGTGCCAGTTTTCTTGCAAGAGAAGAATAAAACCTCTGTTCTGGATAAGAATGGACTTGTCTGCAGCCTCCTTCTCCCATAGTGATGGGCAAAACAGTTCTTTTAGATCATTAGAATCAGTTCACTAAAAAGATTTGTTCAAAAGATTTGTTCACCGAATCGTTCAGTGCTTGGCAGGACTCCGACCCACCTAATGACGTAATCACGGTGGCTCCGCCCGTGTGCGAGGGCCTCACGTGCTGTTGCTTCACAAAGTCATGCACCTCTTGAAGTTTGTAAACTTTGCGTGCGCCGCGCTTCAGCGCAATGAACAAAGTCATGTTTTCCAGGTTCATACACCTATACAAGGTGGAAGCACTTCTACAAGCACTTGAACGTCACTTTCAAGGTTCATTTCTATATTTCCCAGCACGTTAAACTTAATTAAGTTAAATATTTATACATATACTTGAAATGATTAAAAATAATTCGCTTTTTTATCACATTATTTAAACGCCCAATCTTAACGTCTTCACGTTCTCTCATGTTTCGTCCTCGAATTACAAGAGGCTCGTATTTGTTAACGTAATACAAGAGAACTGTTCAGTCAGACAGCTATTTGTTGTGAAACGAAGGAATTACAAGTTCAAGCATTTTCAAGTAGCTACTTTAGCCTAAATTCCAGCACTTTCAAACCTTGAACACAAAGCAACATTAAAATTCATCAGGTAAATGTTCATTCCCCTGTTTTTGAGGGGTGTTTCTTTATACTACCACATATCGTTTCGCAGAACACTGCAAAGAATGTGACGTGTCAAGTATAAACGCCTCCGCTGTTCGTGCACGTTCGCGAGAGGTGTGCGGAGTCGCACGCTATGGTCACTCGCGAAAGTATCCAGTCTTAACTGATACACGGCTGAACTGTTCATGTTTCAGTTTAGTTCACGGCCTCATGGACCAGGAGACGAGAGTGTTGTAGAAAATTTATAAATAAAAAATTTGAAACTAAATGGTGGGTTTATTATAGGAAATATAAATTACATTACAAATACAGTAATCCCTCCTTTATCGCATTCTGGAGATTCCAGAACTACCCACAATAAACGAAAATAGAAACGGTATATTTATTTAAGTATTTATACACTATATTAAGTCTTTATGAACCTTACCCACATCTTTACATAAACCTTTCCCTTTCACTTAATAACCATTCCCACACTGTTCTGTGCATGTGTGCTTGTCCAGCGAGCAACCAGCCATGTTGTATACAATCTCATGTAGGCGAGTAGTGTCTCAGGCAAGTGACGCTGGTTCTCGTTTCCGAGAGTAAATATGCACTATTTACTGTAATTCGTACTATTTTATTATTTATATCATTCCTTGTTAATTGTTAGAATTAATACTTATCTTGGGATTTTGTCATGTAAAAAATCATAAAAATATATATTTTTTCCACCGATCGAATTCTGCAGACAACCGGCGAAAAAGTGATGACCCGCAAATTCTTTTTCCCATTAATATCTTAATAAAATCCCGTGAAAGAGTGAATTCACAAAAGCTGAAGCATGAACTGGCGCAGGATCACTGTAACATAATACAAAAAATAAGTATGAACTAACCTACAACTGAGTGCAAAATAAATATTAAATTAAGAGCAACATTAAGATAAAAACTGTACATTCAGAAGAAAATATCAACTTAAATGTGCAATCAAAAAGAAAATGTGAGTGAGTAGCAGTGCAAACGTGAATCACGTCCTTAGCAAAAGTTCTCTGAGTGACAGTACGTTCAGTGAACGAATCAGAGAGTGAACGAGAGCCCTCAGTTCAGTGAACGAATCAGAAAATGAACGAGAGCCCTCAGTTCAGTGAACGAATCAGAGTGAACGAGAGCGCTCAGTTCATGAACAAATCAGAGAATGAATGAGAGCCCTCAGTTCATGAATGAATCAGAGGATAAACGAGAGCCCTCAGTACAGTGAACAAATCACTGAGCATGCGCTGTTCCCTCGCAATGACAGTCTCCGCCTCCAGATTCGCGGGTGATTCAGTGATTCACAAACCACACAGCAGTTCCCCTGCCGGCCTGCATGGTGGCTGCTGAGTTCACTTACTGAACTGAAAAAGGAACAAATCATCTGAAGAAGTGATTCGATTCAGTTCGTTTACTCAAATGATTCGTTCATTTGAATGAATCGTTTGCGAACGACACAACACTATTCTCCCACACCACGCCACAATATTTACTAGAATTATCTAGGAGTTAGATGCACTTTAATCTTTTGAGCAGATTTTGCTAAATGCAATAAGTTGTTTAATGTCATATATTTTGTGTTCTGGTTAAGTTGGGGGCAGGGGCGGATCTATCTGATTGGCAGCTAGTCCGGCCTAATCACAAGCTCAGATTACAGTTTTCCATATGAAAATAAACTATAATTGATTTTTATGTATATATTTAAACATTTGTTCAGTTTCACAACAATCGCTAAACGGTGCCCCCTCGCCCGCTCAACAATCGTCACACACCACCACCCCCGGTCAATAACTTACGTTCGTTAGTGTCCTGTGCTCGTCGTTGTCTGAGTCTGCACGTTTACGTGTGCGTTTCATGTTTCTCTGTTAAACATAATAAAAGTGACGTCTGCTGCCACAAGGGATTCCGTGTCTCATCCTTCATGCCGCACCGAACGTCACAGAACGACGAGTCAACCGAGACACTATGCCAGGCTACACCACCCGGCCGAAGAAGGGCAAACGCCCTAGCAAGCGGCATCACCGTGCCTCTTCCTCCCCCCCGCGCCGCAAAGCCACTCCGACGCTCGAGCAGTTGGAGCAGGACCCGGTGTGTGCATTCCAGCTGGCTTTGGCTCGTGAGTGCCCGGACCCCGAGACGGTGGAAATGCTCCACAAGGGCGTGGTGAGGATCTGGAGACATCTACACCCCTCTCCTTCCCAGGCCCTCTCGCCTCTGAGGGTGGGCGCATGTGTGATAGGCGCCACCGAATTCACCCCAGAGAGCGAGTTTTGGGGAGGAGGACTCGGAGGAAGAGGATTACCTCCCCCTGCCCATGTGCCCCTCTCCCACCGTAGGCTATGGTGAGGAGGAAGAGCATGAGACCTACCCTCCATCCGTGTGTTCCGCTCCCACCGTGGACTATGGTGGGGAGGAGGAGGATAATGAGAACTACCCTCCGTCCGTGTGCTCTGCTCCCACCGTAGACTACGGTGGGGAGGAGGAGGAAGATGAGGACTGCCCTCCGTCTGTGTGCTCCACTCCCACCATAGACTGCAGTGAGGAGGAGGAAGAGGAAGAGGAGTCCCACACCGAGGAGGAGGACGGCTCCTACACGGAGGAGGAAGAGGAGAGTCCGCCCCGCTCGGAGCTCTCCAGCGGGACGGTGAAAGGAGGGAGGAGTTCAGAGGTGGGGAGGTCCTCCGACCGCTCCAGGGGAAGCGAGATGGACTACTCCCGGGGTGGCAGCCCGGAGCAGCCCATGAGCTGGAGCCAGGGCAGTGAGGTGATGGAGGTTGAGGAGAACGCCCACACTGCTGTCCTCACAGCACAGGACCTAGACAGCTTTTGAATGGCAAAAGCATGGATACTATTGACTGTCACTCGCGTTCTGCAGACCTGAATACAATTGAAAATATCTGAGACATGTATTAGTACATCCAGCCCCACCAAGTAGCACCATAGACTGTCCGGGATGTTTTAAGGTCCACACAGGACATCCATGTTTAAATTGCAGCACTGTCCCATTTAAATTGCCATTTTAGGAATGCTGCCTAGAAGCTTCCTGCCAGAATGGCAAATAAAAAGAAAGTATAATTATTGTTATTAACATTCAGCTCTGGATTCTGCCAGTAGAAGGAGCATTTGAACCCAATCTGCACTGATGTCCACCACCTCTGATTGGTTGAGGTCATCTCCACCACATCTGACTGATTATGGTCAGCTCACCAGAGTTCTATCCCTCTGAAAAAGAGGAGAGGGATAAAGTGAAGGAGTGTGTTGTTTTAGCCTGGTGCTTCAGATACTGAGGTACCTTCTGGTTTTATTTATTCAGTACCCAAAACACCTAAATGGATTATATTAGATGGTCCATGATGATTCACGATGTAATGCAAGCTTCACGATGAGGTTGCTCACATCTTGAGAGGAGGGAGGAGATATGCTAGGCCTCTGTGAGGACAAACTCTAACCCTAAGCTGGGCCTCTGTGAGGACTAACTCTAACCCAACGCTAAGCCTCCATGAGGACTAACTCTAACCTTACGATGGGCCATTGTGAGGACTAACTCTATCCCTACGCTGGGCCTCTGTGAGGACTAACTCTAACCCAACGCTAGGCCTCCATGAGGACTAACTCTAACCTTACGCTGGGCCATTGCAGGGGTGGAAAGTAACTAATTACATTTACTCACATTACTGTAATTGAGTACTTTTTATGAGTAATTTGTAATTTTCTGAGTAGTTTTTGAAATATGTAATTTTTACTTTTACTTGAGTACATTTTGACCCAAGTAGTTTTACTTCACTACATTTGAACGCCCTCACATTACTGAGTAAAAAAATATTGATGGTGAAAAATTAAATGCGGGCAGAAATTTAAACTTCTGAGTTCCAGAACTGAAGGCCAATTGCGTGACCTTGCCTTGCGCGCGCCCTTTCCATTGTATAATCAGGTCGTAATCTGGTGCACTTTTTTTTCCAAAAAGATGAGATTGTTCTATCTTTAAATCTTCTATCTATCAGGTTCTGTGGGATCCTGTGGACATTTTATTGTGAAAAGTGGAATCCTGTGGGCACTGTATTTTGAATAGTTGGATCCTGTGAGCGTTTTAAATAGTGGAATCCTGTGCACATTTTGTTTTATTTTGAGATGTGGGATCCTGTGGTCATTTTATATTTTATTTTGAGTTGTGGCAACCTGTGGGCATTTTATTGTGAATAGTGGGATCCGGTGGGCACTGTATTTTGAATAGTTGGATCCTGTGAGCACTTACTTTTAAATTGTGGGATCCTATGAGCATTTTTTAATTTTTGATGTGGGATCCTGTGGGCATTTTATTGTGAGTAGTGGAATCCTGTTGCATTTTAGTTTGATTTGTGGCATCTTATGGGCACTTAATTTTGTGCCCACAACTAAAAACTATTTTGTTTTTTGAATAATTTGTAATTTAAATTTCTTTATTCTTATCATAGTGTTGTCCGTTGGACAATAGGACTGAAAATAGTTTGCACTTTATGGTACAGGTTGTGACTGTCCTTGTGCTGTGAGGAAGGTGAGCTGAGCCGAGCTGATCTTTTTGCAAGAGTGGATGTGTACTTTAATACGCTTTGAAATCGATTGAAACAACTTGTGCTGAATTTGGTTCATGATTCATCCATGCATTAAATAACTGAAAGTAACTAAGTAACTTTTACTCAAATTACATTTTAAATGAAGTAATTTTGTACTTTTACTCGAGTAAATTTTGAGATGGGTAATTTTACTTTTACTCTGAGTAGATTTTAGGCAAAGTAATGATACTTTTACTCAATTACAAATTTTCAGTACTCTTTCCACCTCTGGGCCATTGTGAGGACTAACTCTATCCCTAAGCTGGGCCTCTGTGAGGACTAACTCTAACTCTGCGCCGTGCCTCTGTGAGGACTAACTCTAACCCTACACTGGGCCTCCGTGAGGACTAATGGAGTTATAGGCAAATGTGAAAGAATCTGTGTAATGATACATTCACACTGGAAACATGCCAGAGGAAATATTAATGATACATTGAGTAAGATTTTTAACAAGTTCATATATTACACAAGTATCTGACTAATATCACTCTTCTAACTGATTCTCAGGCACTTTTAAGAAGAAAACTAATTCTTACAAAAATACAAAAATAACTCATATTTTGCAATCTCACTGTGAACACTTTAAACACAATATCCCACTTTCTTCCAAACCAAAGAAACTTCACCTTGCCTCTCTCAGACTGTTATCAACACCTAAGTCTGCAGGTACTGTATCTAAACCTCGCTGTAAGACTTCAATATGTGAGTATTAACACGCTTCAGGGTGCTGGCTGCAGTCCCCAGAATTGCTTCCAAGCGGAGAGGGAGGAGAGCGAGACAGAGGGTTAGAGATGTGCTGTTCTCTCTGACCAAAGTAAATGTGATAGACACGAAAAGCAATCATATGACCGACATATGTTCCCCTATCAAGAAAACACAGGAGTCTAGATTAAGATTTTGTCATGAGTGAAATCATCGCCGTTTAATTGAATCGTGCTGAAGATAAAGCCCTTGGTGGAGCCCCTCCCACCAGCTCAGCTCTGATAAACAAGTTCAATTAGATCGGGATGGAGTCACACTAGGTCTCTACCTTGACTCGCAAGGTCTGCCACAGACAGACAGAGCGAGAGAGCAAATTTGTGAGAGTATTAGCTTGCTTGTTGCGCTAAGGGCTCATTTTCACTCATTAACAGATAAGTGTTATGGTTAGGGTTAGAAGTAAAGTTAGGGTTTTGGTTAGGATTAGGGTTACACTACGTGCAGAACAACACATTTGAGTTTGGACTGCTACATGTATATATGTGGTTACAAAAACAAGAGTGAAAAATAGAGTTTATCTCTGTCTGGCTGTAATGTCTAAATTAGATTAACAACAGTTACTGGATCTTGTCAGTAATGTTACCTGGTTGCCAATACAAAGTCGCTTCAAGAACAAATGTTTTAGAAAGTCTTTTATTCCAGTCATATACTGTATGATTAATAATAATAATAATCATAATAAAATAATAACACAGCACTGTATGTTTAATAATAACAAATAATAATAATAGTCGTCATCATCATCATACCCTATATGATTAATAATAATAACCATATGTGCCATAGCCATATATGATTATTACTATTTTTATAATTCATCATACCCTGTATTTATCATACCCTATATGATTAATAGTAATAATAATAGTAGTAATAAACATACCCTATATGATTAATAATAATAATAGTAATAAACATACCCTGTATGAACAAATTAACCTGTACCTGTCCATCGTTTTGTTTGTGGGACGCTTCAGAAGTTGTTTGTAGCACTGACTTTGCTGGAAATAAAAAGGTAAAATTGTGCATTTACAAATCAACAGTAGCAGCTCTCCTGAAACCCCAACACTTTGGCCCAGGAATGCACCACTATACACTGTGAATATTGTATTCAGCATTTCTACCCTGGTTTTCGTACATATGGTAGTAAGATGCATGTTACATCTTGGTGATTTATTTTCCTCTCCTGGATTTTCTGCTATAAATCTGAATTGTTTAAAGGATCTTATCTTTCATCAAAGGTGCAGGCTCTCGTATCACTAAACACATTGTACTTGACATTTCCCTGCAGTTCTGTGTAATTAATGATCACATAATTAGGCCCAATTTAATGACAATCAAAATCCGATCAGTCACCCCTAACCACTCTCTTCTTCCCCCACCTTTAGATGGCTACTTGACATGTGTAGATAAGATCACAGGAAATCCTGAGGACAGGAAGCAGGGTGGGGCCAGATGTGAGGACTGCTGTGGGCGGGGCCAGATAGGAGGATTGCTGAGGGCGGGGCCAGATGGGAGGACTGGTCTTAAGATTACTAGGAGGAGAAGGAAGAGGCCATGGTCTGTGTGAGGTAGTGATCTGGTGGAAGCAGGAGCTAGTGAATTGCTTTGGCTGAAAGAGACCAGAGAAATCAGAACCACCTGCTCACACACAGCCAACCTGAGGCACAGGGCAGAGGTGCTTATTTGTTTTTGCTAAATTAATGGTTAGTTAATTCCATTACATCATTACAAAGGGGGTCGGAGAGGGGAGGGCAGGTCTAAGGCTAGGGTGTGTGGAATGTTGACAATCAATCTCTGTAAAATACTGAAGATTCCTGGGACAGCACAGCCAAAGATCTGCACTACCCAAGAGCAGATGTTTTCACATCATGCTGTGATTCATTTCTGATTGTGATTTCTGCAATTTCCTTCCGGCATCAATAAACAAAAAATCTTATTCCACTCTAATTCTGGACCACTAACATGTATTTAGCACGTGATCTGGTTTAATCTGTTTTGTAATCTGGTTATATATATATAATTTGGTTGTAATGGGATCATCATGGTTGGGGTTAGTGTGGATGGGGTCATTATGGTTGGGGTTAGTGTGTATGGGGTCATTATGGTTGGGGTTAGTGTGTATGGGATCATCATGGTTGGGGTTAGTGTGGATGGGGTCATTATGGTTGGGGGTTAGTGTGGATGGGGTCATTATGGTTGGGATTAGTGTGTATGGGATCATCATGGTTGGGGTTAGTGTGGATGGGGCCATTATGGTTGGGGTTAGTGTGGACGGGGTTAGCATGGATGCATGTATCTGGTGGCACAAGGAGAGCAGTTGTATGTCCACATGACGTGATTGGTGGAGTGCTGGGACACACCAGTGAATTAGGTGACAGTTAAAGGAGGTAACAAAGCAAACAAGTGCATTATGGTTTTCTGCACATCCCCATTACTCCCCATGGAGCAGTTCCGCTCCTTCATTTTCACTTTATCCACACTGCTCATGTTCCTGTTCTCCCCAACCAATGGTTATTTTCCTCTGACTGGTTTAAAGAATCGGGGCGGCGGGGGGGGGGGGGGGGGGGGGGGGGGGGGGGGGGGGGTTAGTGAAAAAGGAGTGAATTCCAAAGGACTATATTCTCACGTAATTGGATCAAGCTGACTCAATGTATTGAACAAGATGTTTGTCTCTCTGCCAGTAAAACAATTGAATTTGTTTCATAATTAAGCAGAATACACGCCAAAATGAACGTGTTTCCCACAGGGTTTGTAATTAACAATGAATTGCTAAATATTTATTCTCAAAAGACACCTGCAATGTTTGGTTAAGTGGAGAATGAAGAATGTGCTACATTTGGCTTTTCAGTTTTCATTTAACCTGTGAAGTTCAACTACACAGGACCCACAAGACTGCAGTACACAGAGATTAACGCTGGAGTTGTGTTTAATGTGTCATGCTCAGTGATGGTATGCAGTAGTAGACAGTGTACTGTAGTACATAGTATACAGTAGTAGATAGTATACTTTAATAGTAGATACAGTAGACAGTGTACTGTAGTACATAGTATACAGTAGTAGATAGTATACTCTAATGGATAGTAGATACAGTAGATAGTATAGAGTAGTAGATAGTATACTCTAATGGATAGTAGATACAGTAGATAGTATACAGTAGTAGATAGTATACTCTAATGGATAGTAGATACAGTAGATAGTATACAGTAGTAGATAGCATACTGCAGTAGATAGCATACTGTAGTAGATAATATACTACAGTAGATAGCATACTGTAGTAGATAGTACACTGTAGTAGATAGTATAGGCGATAACATACTGTAGCACATAAATTCCCAAGTAAACAGGTGAACAATATTTAGTGTAGCAGTTTTCCTGAATCATTACTTTTACAGACTCAAGGTTGTGACAGTTAACACAAAAACATTATGGTTTAATGTTGATGTGAATGTTATTATTTGCGTTATGGACCCTTTACATTGTGTAGGGGTTTGATATCATCAGTGATATATTGCCATATGAACTAGTCAGCCTGTATCATTAATCAAACCCTCATAGTGAGACACAGGAGTCCATGGACCAGAACACCAGCCCCTAGTCCAGCTGTGTGCAGTCTTCACGTCTGCAATCTATTCTTGAGTATCACGTGACTCAACCAGTTCAACTAGCACATCATTAAGCTGTCACAGAGGACCCCCAAAAAACAGCTTTTGATTGGCTCGTCCCACTCAGGAACTGAGATAAGAGCCTCCCTCTTAATATGCTATACTGCAGTTAGCATGTTAGCTCAGCAGGGGAAAATCATTTATCAAAAGCTTTATTTTAAAGCTCCATGAATGTCAGCCTGTGTGCTGCACTTAATTGAAATGTAGTCAGGCAGCTCCTCAAATATATAGTCCTACAGCTGCCTTCATGGAGAATGTTTTACAGTGATGCTCACCACACCTGTTTAATATTAGCACGCGCCCCTTACACTATTGTTTTTAACATTCCACCCGTCACTCTTCACGTGATTTATCCAGAGAAGGTCATGCTGAGATAAAAATGGTTTATTCACACACATTTGGACATTGTGTTGCTGATATTTTGATCGTTGATGCTGATTTGGCATGTGTTTTTACTGAGGATGGTTGAAGTGCCAAACAGAGGCATGAGCTTGTGTTCCTGCAGCTATAATGAATGCTTGAGGACTGTCATGTGTGAGCGATTCAGGTCGAGCAACTAAGTTGTTGCATGTGTGTGAGACGTTCAGACGCATGTTTCATAAAGCACTGCAGTCTGACTCTAGGGTTAGGGTTAGCCTGACTCTAGGGTTAGGGTTAGCTTGACTCTCTGTGACACACACACACACACACACACTGATTAAATGGACTCTAGAAACTGCATCGAAAAAAACATCTACAATAATTTACACTCATGCACAGATGACGCTCTTACAAGCTCCTATAGAAATACAAGAATGAAGATGCAGTGAATGGAAACTTCCCTCATTCTTTCATCCCCCCAACATGAGCATGTGAATATGAGAGTGGGGTCACCCCTCCCCCAACCCCAACCCCAACCCTGCCATAACCCCATGTTCCTGAACTTGCCTGTACATTCTAGGCCCCAATAACATAGACATCTGCAGAACGTACACATGCTTCAGCCAGTTAATTGAGTAAATTAAAGCAAGCTGGGGTGCAGTAGTGATCTATGAGTCCTGCTCCTGCACCCAGAAGGGAGACAACAGATTTACTGCAAAGACAGTGGGAGGCCTTTTGTTCAGCCCTGGTTCATGGGAAGTTTGAGGTCAGGGCGGATTAAAATATCTCGAGGAACAAATGGAGTAATTTGAGTGTAATATAAGGAGTGCTGTGCCAGTTTCCACCAGCCGGTCCAGGTGTGATTGATTTGATTTTAAGCCCCCCCTCCCAGCCTTCACCCCCACCCCCCCCCCCCCTTCCCCCGGTCTTTTTCATCTGCCTCTCAACCCCCACTGCTAACTTCACCCCACTGCTGTGCTATTATTAAGGATTTATAGATAAAGGCCTATTAACAGGTCCCTTAGTTATGGTTGACATAACATAAGAGTGAAAGAAATGTGTGTGTGTGTGTGTGTGTGTGTGTGTGTGTGTGTGTGTGTGTGTGTGTGTGTGTGTGTGTGTGTGTGTGAGAGAGAGAGGGGGGGGGGGGCTGGGGACAGAGAGAGAAAGGGATTGAGACAATGGGAGAGAGGGAGATCCATATCAGAGGTAAATGCTAGCCCTAACTATAGGTCTAACTCTAGCCCAAATTCTAACCTTATGTCAAGGCATAACCCTAATGTTAGTCTCTACATGGTGAACATTACAGTTCTTTCCTTGTGTGCAAGTGCTCCAAGGGACATTTCAGACAAGCAGACTGGAGTGGAATTTTTCTCGATCCTGTCCTAGTGAGATTAGCCCTGTCCTAGTAAGATTAGTCCTGTCCTAGTGAAGTTAGCCCTGTCCTAGTGAAGTTAGTCCTGACCTAGTGAGATTAGTCCTGTCCTAGTGAAGTTAGTCCTGACCTAGTGAGATTAGTCCTGTCCTAGTGAGATTAGTCCTGTCCTAGTGAAGTTAGTCCTGTCCTAGTGAGATTAGCCCTGTACTAGTGAGGTTAGTCCTGTCCTAGTCAGATTAGCCCTGTCCTAGTGAAGTTAGTCCTGTCCTAGTGAGATTAGCCCTGTCCTAGTGAGGTTAGTCCTGTCCTAGTCAGATTAGCCCTGTCCTAGTCAGATTAGCCATGTCCTAGTGAGATTTGTCCTATTTTAGTGAAATAAGCCCTTTTCTAGTGAGATTAGTCCTGTCCTAGTGAGATTACCCCTGTGTGTGTGCGTGTGTGTAGGTGGGGGGGTGAGTTTGTGCTGGTGCATGTGAGTGCAGGCGTGCTTGTGTGTGTGTGTGTGTGTTACCCCAACCCTGAGTGTACTCTTACTTTAACTGTTACCCTATGTGTAGGCTACATTTTATCCAAACCCTAAGTGTACAAGATGTGTGTGTTCACTTGCATTTTTAGTCAAAAATCACTTATAGTTTTTGATTAGTCTGCATGGTCCGTAACATTTCTGCAGAATGTCAGAGATGACAGATACAGTGATCCAGATTCCAAGTGATCACTCAAACATGTATAAAAGTAAATTCAGTCCCCTCGCTGAATAATTCAAAATGAGAAGAGATTATTACCCAATATGAGAACAAACTATGACAGCACAGACTATAATCCAGTATAAGAAGATACTATAAACCAATGGAAACACAAGATTTTTTTTACCAGTTTGCCAGTGCTTGTGAATTATATTTAGATCATGCTGTAGAAACTTACATCTAGATTGTAGTTCATTATATGATTCTATTTGCAAAGGTTAGTTTTAATTATAAGATAAAGTTAAAAGTTAAACATGCCAAGGATTATTTTATTGTTGATGAATGTTTACTGTTGTTGTCTTGGACTCCTATACACAGAGAGAGAGAGAGAGAGAGCGCACAAGAAATATATAAGTGGTTTCTTTTCTCGCTGTGATTATCACAGAAGTGAAATATCATCTGCACAATTTGAACCTTAATAATGTAAATGACACTTCAAATACTAACTTTCCAGACATTAAAAAAAATAATGTTAATGACCAATTAAATTCTAATTAAGATGAGAATAACCTTAATGCTGATAGATTTATTGGCCTTTTGTCACTACACATGGTGCACCTAATAGCTCACAAGGTTTATGAAGTACATTCTTTACCACTTTATGAACATACACTTGCAGAGATGTATCCATTTGTTTAATATTTACTATGATGTAATTTCCCAGATATGTGCATTGTTTGACCTGCTGGCTTTGCTTATACACTCATCTGTGTTTTTTAGGTGTTCTTGTTCTCTACCTTTTCCCTTCTCTCCCTCTCATGGAATGCGTGGCAGAAGGAGGGGGGGTGGGGGGGCATGGCTGGTTCTGTGCGTGATGGGTGAGTGCGCGGGGGGGGGGGGGGGGGGGTGATTAAGGGGGGGAACCTTTGCAGCTTCGCCATTATGCGCTTCAAAGGTTCATCCAGGCAGGTTAAATGAAAAGCAAATGTGTTGCTCTGCTGCATGAATACCACAAATGTTTTAGCAGGTGCAAACAATGAGAGAGGTGGGCAGAGACAGAGACCTGGCTACACCTTGCTTTGGAGAGAGAGGGAAAAATACAAAAAGAGAGAAAGAGGTAGAAAGAGATGATGAGGGGGAGTGAGAGAGGTAGATATCTCTTCATCAGCATGGGAGGCAAAGATTTGGCCTTTAACAAAGGTCACACAGAGGTCAAGTGAGGGCAGGTCATGCTGTTAACCATTACAACCAGTTCAGAAACATTTATACCACACACACACACACACACACACACACACACATATATATATATATAGCGGTGGTGGTTAGGGGAGGTGATCATACAGATTTCCTGATGTTATGTTGGCATTTCAGGTTTTGTTCAATGTACTGTGCTGTATTGAGCTGTGTGTGTGTGTGTGTGTGTGTGTGTGTGTGTGTGTGTGTGTGTGTGTGTGTGTGTGTGTGTGTGTGTGTTGGAAACAAGGTAACAGAGTTTTATCACAAGTCACCGATGGTTGGCACTGTTTCCTAGATCAAACAGACACACAGCTGAAATCAGCACTGGTCCAGTTACCTTCAATAATGTTTATGCACTGAGATTGATCTAAAGGTTATCAGTTTAAAATGATACATTTTCAGATCTATATTATATTATTCAGAACCTTTTGATAACATTCCATATTGCGCATATTTTGTCATTTAAATTATTTTATTATTAAATGAATGCATTATTATTTTATTCTAATGGGTTTCATATATTGACCAGTAAGTTCAGTATTGTCCTAATAATCAGTCCAATCATATTGCGCATTGTTCATTTTATAGTGTGCAAGTGTCTTGGAGACTCTGGTAAAGAGTGGATTAAGCCCCTCCTCCTTTACTCTGGTAGAGAGTAGATTAAGCCCTCCTCCTTTACTCTGGTAGAAAGTGGATTAAGCCCTCCTCCTTTACTCTGGTAGAGAGCTGATTAGGCCCCTCCTCCTTTACTCTGGTAGAGAGCAGATTAGGCCCCTCCTCCTTTACTTTGGTAGAGAGTGGATTAGGCCCCTCTTCCTTTACTCTGGTAGAGAGCGAATTAGGCACCTCCTCCTTTACTCTGGTAGAGAGCGGATTAGGCACCTCCTCCTTTACTCTGGTAGAGAGCGGATTAGGCACCTCCTCCTTTACTCTGGTAGAGAGCTGTTTAGGCCCCTCCACCTTTACTCTGGTAGAAAGCAGATTAGGCCCCTCCTCTCTTACTCTGGCAGAGAGCGGATTAGGCCCCTCCTGCCTTACTCTTGTAGACAGTGGATTAGGCCCCTCCTACCTTAATGTCATGGACATTGTAGTTGCCATGACCTCTGCCCACAGACACCTCAACCATACTATGATCTGAGATTAAACTTTTAACAAATGCGTTTCCATGGTGAATGGTTCCTGCTCATCTCTCTTGGTTTGCACTACTGGGACAGCAAATTTGACTTGTTTATATTTAAGCCTGGCTGCCATTTGCAAATCCACATGGGAGGTTGCCAGATGTTGATAAATCCCCTTGACATTTCTCCCCAGATGTTCTGTACACTTCACTGCTATTGCTGTAGGGGAGATCCAGAACATTGTTCTGATATTTGGTACAGCTCCGAGGCCTTCCTGAACTCATCAATTTGCTTGGTGGCATGCAATGCTAAATTTGTTAGTAGTCTCTGTTAATATTTCCATAGACATACGATGAAATCCTATGGTGTAGTCTATAACACTGTAGAATCTGTGTGTGTGTAGTCTATAGCACTGTAGTATCAGTGTGTGTGTGTGTGTGTGAGTTGTCTATAGCACTGTAGAATCTGTGTGTGTGTGTGTGTGTGTGTGTGTGTGTGTGTGTGTGTGTGTGTGTGTGTGTGTGTGTGTGTGTGTGTGTGTGTGTGTGTGTGTGTGTGTGTGTGTGTGTGTGAGAGAGAGAGAGAGAGAGTGGTCTATAGTGCTGTAGATCCAGAACTACACAACATCATATTCACTTAAACAGTTTGTCACAATATTAAATACCACATCTCACAATAAAAGAATGAGATTTGTATTTCTGTGCAGACTGGAGCTGAACCAGGGAAACAGGGTCAGTGTTGTGTCCATTAGTGCAAAGCAGTGGTGATCTGTTCACGTTGTAGTGTAGTCCAACAGTGACCCGGTCAGAATGGCCATGATTAAATGAGCAGTGATCAGATCTGTGTATCGGTTTAGTGTAGAAGTGATGAGTAGAGTGTAGTGGTGTACAGTACAGTGTAGTGATGAACAGTACAGTGTAGTGGTGATCCATATGATGTATGATGGTGAACAGTGATGACTGATCAGAGTAAAGGTGATCTGTACAGTATACTAGTAAAGGTGATCTTTAAGGTGTAGTGGTGATCAGTGCAGTGTTATGGTGACCTTTAAGGAGAAAAAAATGATTTTTTTTCATGGGAAAATTGTGGGCAGTTGGAGCCACAGTTGGGGTGAGTTGAGTTTAGGTTAGAGTTTAGGCATGAGTTTAGGTATGAGTTTTTTATGCTTGGGTTAGGGTATGGATTAGAGTTAGGGTATGGATTAAAGTTGGGTATATATATAGAGTATAGACTAGAGTTAGAGATAGGTAAACACATTCCTAGCGACCCATTAAAGGAGGGGCTTATTTTTTCTTGTTTAAGTGGTCAGAGCTTTCTGATGGAAAGTGGTGAATCTCTCTGGATTATCTGGTAAGGGAAGCATTGGACACTCTCCTCCATCTCCTCTTCATTTCTGCTCCATCACTGACTCGAAACCTATCACAATAACGTTCAGATTGTCACTGGCTTGCACCTGACAAACTGATATAAATTTCAATCAGAGTCTAACTGAAGTTTTCGTTTTGCCAAGAGTGCAGGAAGTTCAGAAAAGGGGGAGGTGTAGGTAATGTGTGAACCCAAGCTAAAATGGAGGTGAGGGAGGAGAGCTCTTCAGAATGGTGTATTCAGGAGTGACACTACACCCCACATCTTCACACCTCACTACACTCCACCACACACCTCCACACTTTAGCACATCCCCACCACACCCCACCAGACACCTCCACAGCCCACCACACAAAAGCAATGATTAAACAATGACTACAGAAAGTACTATTTCCTAAAATAATGAACACATTTTGTTGGAGGGTTTTTTTTTTGGCTACATAGTGTGTGTTATTATTCTGTTTCATATACGTGAGTTGACACGCAGGTGTCCCATAGCTGAAGTTTCAATCATCCTATATGCCATAAGGTCTGGCCACAGCATCGACGTAGACCATTTTGCGTTTAAGACGACAATAAACCGAAGCTAGTTTAGCATTCTGTGTGTGTGGTGTTGACCTGTTAACATGATGGCCATCTCTAGCTAGGCCAGCTTGGCACCAACAACAGAGAGGAATCCAGCACCCTCATTACATACCTGCCACTCTAATTACAAGCTGCTCAAGAGATGTTATTCTACACCTGCAGTGACAATGACAGCAGCCTCTCCCCACCGCCCCTCTGTTCCTTTGTGTAACACGGCGCCCAGTGCAACACAACACCCCTGTAAATAAATGAAGCAGCCACGGCCCAGGAGCTGCAAGGCCTCTTCACTGGAGGAGAGACACATGTCCCCTTCCAACGCAGCTGATGAACTAGGGTTGGTGTAAGAACCTCTAACCCACTCATCACTAGGGTTGGGGTAAAAACCTCTAACCCTAACCCACTCATCACTAGGGTTGGGGTAAGAACCTTTAACCCTAACCCACTCATCACTAGTCATTCTTTGACCACTAAAACCATTTGACTGGATATGATTTGGCAGGCAAATCAACAGAGATCTGCACAACATTGCCACTGACGTGGTAGTGGTTGAACTGGTACAGAACACAGGAGTGTTGAGTTCATAAATACATCAATGTCTCTGCTGCTTTGGAAGTGGAAGTGTTCAAACACATGTAGGCCCTGTGGCTATGAGCCTGTGATACAGAAGGAGAGTTCCTAAGGCCACGTGGCTCATAGACCTGCATGGTGTTTCTAATAAATAAAAACATCTTCTAATAGAGACTTTAAAAAAAGTTGGTGGTGCATAAACTTGAATACTGAAACATGAAAGCATTACATTTACTATTAATATACAACTAACAGTTGTTAGATGATACTGGAACATTATACAATTGCATAACCTATTATGATTCATATATTTATATTAGCATATCTAAGTTTCAACATATTTCTTACTACTTTCATTATTGCAATAAATAAAATAGAAGTTAGCTTATGACAAAAACAGTAAGTTAAATAATAGCAATTGAAATTTCAGTTAAGCTTTGTTGACTTTGTATACGGTGTGTGCCAGTAATTTGGAAGCTCAGGAGTTTACTCTACCACTAGTTTGATCATGTTCTCAAGCTTTTGCTTTTAAAAGTTAGAATTAGTTAGTAGTGCAAAACACCCAGCACCTGTTACCCTTGTTTCCAATGATCAGGGTTAGAAATACAACTACAAAATGATTAATCCAATCCTAATGTTGAAAGGATAACTAACCCTATTTTAACATCCGGGAGCTAAGAGGCAGACACAAGTGCTGAGGAGAGCAGGGTTTATTAACTGGGGTGCTGACATGACTAACACAAGTAACAGAGGCACGACAATGGCAAGGCATAACTACTTCAAATAAAGTTACAGCTAAACAATAACCAAACAACCAGATAGGATAGCTCAGATGAAAGAATATAACAAATACAAGAACTAGGAACAATGGACAGAAAACAGACATAGAAACACATGAACAACTTACAGATCAGGACTACTATAGACCAGTGCTTAGTAACACTTTAACTTACAAAGAGGGACTAAACACAAGGAGTATAAGTACCAAAGAAATCAAACCTAAACCAGAAACACCTGAGAGCAAAGCAAGAGGGGAGGGACAGACATGACAAGAAGGTGAGGAACAACTGAAGACATGTGTGTACTACAATGAGACTCCTCATCACACTCCAGTACAGTAATATGAGTGTGTACTACAGTGAGACTCCACATCACACTCCAGTACAGTAATACAAGTGTGTACTACAATGAGACTCCTCATCACACTCCAGTACAGTAATATGAGTGTGTACTACAGTGAGACCATGTCACACTCCAGTACAGTAATATGAGTGTGTACTACAGTGAGACTCCACATCACACTCCAGTACAGTAATACAAGTGTGTACTACAGTGATACTCCTCATCACACTCCAGTACAGTAATATGAGTGTGTACTACAGTGAGACTCCACATCACACTCCAGTACAGTAATACAAGTGTGTACTACAGTGAGACTCCTCATCACACTCCAGTACAGTAATATGAGAGTGTACTACAGTGAGACTCCACATCACACTCCAGTACAGTAATACAAGTGTGTACTACAGTGAGACTCCTCATCACACTACAGTATAGTAATATGAGTGTGTACTACAGTGAGATCACATCACACTCCAGTACAGTAAAACGAGTGTACTACAGTGAGACCACATCACACTCCAGTACAGTAATAAGAGTGTGTGCTACAGTGAGATTCTACATCACACTCCAGTACAGTAATATGAGTGTGTACTACAGTGAGACTCCACATCACACTACAGTACAGTAATATGAGTGTGTACTACAGTGAGACCATGTCACACTCCAGTACAGTAATACAAGTGTGTACTACAGTGAGACTCCTCATCACACTCCAGTACAGTAATATGAGTGTGTACTACAGTGAGACCATGTCACACTCCAGTACAGTAATATGAGTGTGTACTACAGTGAGACTCCACATCACACTCCAGTACAGTAATACAAGTGTGTACTACAGTGATACTCCTCATCACACTCCAGTACAGTAATATGAGTGTGTACTACAGTGAGACTCCACATCACACTCCAGTACAGTAATACAAGTGTGTACTACAGTGAGACTCCTCATCACACTCCAGTACAGTAATATGAGTGTGTACTACAGTGAGACTCCACATCACACTCCAGTACAGTAATACAAGTGTGTACTACAGTGAGACTCCTCATCACACTACAGTATAGTAATATGAGTGTGTACTACAGTGAGATCACATCACACTCCAGTACAGTAAAACGAGTGTATACTACAGTGAGACCACATCACACTCCAGTACAGTAATAAGAGTGTGTACTACAGTGAGATTCTACATCACACTCCAGTACAGTAATACGAGTGTGTACTACAGTGAGACCACATCACACTCCAGTACAGTAATACAAGTATGTACTACAGTGAGACTCCTCATCACACTCCTGCTGGGCCCAAACCCGGGTGCTCAGTGGGAAAACCCATGCAGCCTGCTTCAGGTTGCCATGACGCTGAGACCTATTGTGAATCTGAAAAAGCCAGTGCTGCTGTCCCCACGAGCGGCGTGTGTGTAGCACAGCGCTAAACACTCTTTTCAGAGTGCACATTAGGCACCAAGGCTGTTAAAGGGCTTACGAAGCCCAGCTAGCTTCAGCAGAGGCAGCTTACCACGGCCGTGGAGAGATAACACGCGAGAATCCACTGGGTTTTCATTGGCTGTCAGATGTGATTTTACAGTGGCAGGTGGAAGGGGGAGTGTAGGCCTGATGCCCCCACAGTGCCAAGACAAGAACAGAAGCTTCAAAAATAGCACTGAAGAGTGAAGCATTGTGCATGTCACCTACTGATGATACACTGTAGATGGAACAGGATATAAGCTGCATTAGACCAGCAGGACAAAGAAGCATCTCTAAAAGGCCTGAATTGTAATGTCGGAATTTTCTGAATGACTTCTAAAAGATTTGCCTGTGTCAGCTCTGGAGAAAAGGGTGGGATGTATTGATGGATTGGTACAATCACGTGTAAAATGAAAGGTAAACCTAAACTGGACTAACCAGACGGCAGGAATGAGATCTTGTAATTGCAATGTATATAGAAACCCCTACATGCATGCATGTTAGTCCGACCTGAAGTTGTGAGCTTTGCTGAAGAGAGATACTGGCACCTGCAGCAAACTGATAGGCAGCCTAAAGCCTCCTGCAGCAGGCAGTGTTGAGGGCACCAGACCCTCATCCTGCGCCTGGGGCCACCTACCACTCAACCTCACCTCATCACCTCAGCCCCTTCACTAGAGTCCAGATAGTTGATGAGGCCCTCATGCCTACTATACAATACAGTATAATAAGTGTTATACAGAGAAAGCCATTAACTTCTGGGAAGAAACAGACACCCACAGCCCTCTGCTGTTTACAGCAATCTAATGTAACATGAGAAGACAGAAAATTAGCTTTCAGCATTCTACTGGACTTTATTGACATCTTTGCAGCATTACACATAGATTGTTCAGGACTTTGAAAGGGTAAATATATACTTGTTTTCTGTGCAAAAAAAAAGCCCAAGAACAAGAAAGCCCAATAACTGAGAATTATTTTGAAACATTCACAGATACATTTATAGGAATCTGGGCTAAAGAAATGAAGAAACACGTGCAGAAGTGCAGATTATGTAGCAGATGAAGCACTTAATCGCCAGGGGATTAGTGTGAGAATAGAACGCTTGTAAAGAGTCCGGAGTGTTTGCCATGGACTATGTAATGTAAGGTGAGCATCTCTTCACAAACTGGATATGTGAGTGTCTCCTAATTGGGGGCGAAAGACTGTAAGTGGAGACGAGCATGTCCACCAGAGAGCAGAGCAGAGAGGCCGTGAGCACTACACATGCACACGGGAGCATAGCAGGACCTCAGGAGGCAACTTCTGTTGAGCATTTATGATCTTCATCTCATTATGCACCTTACAAAACCCCAGAAGGTGAAACCAAGCTGCCTCTTATCTCACAAATGGCCCTGTATTAGTGATCATTGGGCTGAAATCAGAACACTAAGTTATTACCGTCTGTGTGAGAATCTCTTCGCATCCTCTGAGCATAATAGCAGGGGCTTCTAGGGAGATGAATTATCTGGTAACTCCCCCTTCCAAAAGAAACACACACACACACACACACACCCACACACACACACACACACACACACACACACCTTCACGCAATCATCACATAGCAAGGAAGCTTAGTCAACCCATCTCTGCAGGCCAGGATCATAATTGCTGTATTAATTGGTGTTGTCCAAGCTAGATGGAATATATGAGATCCCACTGGGGCTAATAATTAATGTTTTTTTCTCACTCTCTCTTCTGTCTCCTCCCCTCTTCCCTCCTCCCTCTATCCCTCCCACCCCTCCCCCTTCCTGTGGTCTGGGCTGTGGTATCATTAGCAAAGGGTTTATTCTGAGAAACATGTGAATAGATGGTGGAGACTCATTAGAGTATTTTTAGATAAGGCCTGAGCAACAAGAGTATTGCTGATGCCTAATTGTGTTTATTTAGACACAATTAATCTTTTTTGTAATCTTTTGCTTAAAAAAAATTGACATGTGGGTATAATGTCAGCACTGTAGTTCTCAAATGTCTTCTGAGACAGAACACCCAGATAAAATGTCCCGTAGATGCCTGTAATAAATTGAATACTGCTGGTTTGATGGAAGTTCTGAACATTTCTGGAGGATCCAGTTAGATTGCATTAACAGCCTTTTGTTTGTGGTCTAATGAATACTGAAGTAATGGAACTTAACCACTGCCAAAATAGCAAGCCATATTCATTTTCATGAGACAGTAATCATTTGCAATTGGTGAACTGGCATGGACATTGTTAAGGACTTAAGTGGAGTGAGATGGTGTGTGTGTGTGTGTGTGTGTGTGTGTGTGTGTGTGTGTGTGTGTGTGTGTGTGTGTGTGTGTGTGTGTGTGTGTGTGTGCGTGTGTATGTGTGTGTGTGTGTGTGTGTGTGCTGATGTTTGTATTTATATATAGATATATTGTTATATTATGTTGTGTATGATTTAAAACACCATCATTATTTACAGTTTATTAATTCTGTGCTCCTCACAATTGTTTTGTGTGTGTGTTTATTTTTGTTAGTATAAAGTGTCAAAAACATTATATTAACTACAAAACACTGAGAATAGAAATACAACTCAACTGACACAAAATATGCCAAAGAACAAGACAAATAAACATGATATATAAACAAACTCATATGAACATAAACAAATATCAACACAAACTCATGATATGAATACAACCTGATATGTAAATAAACTCATATGAACACAAACTCATATGAACATAAATTCTGTGCATATAAACTCATGATATGAAAAGTCATTTTACACAGATTATTTTACATTTTACACAATCATCTTAACCTAATCATCTTAACCTAATGTAAACACTGGTAATCATCTTAACCTAATGTAAACACTGGCAATCATCTTAACCTAATTTATTCATTTATTCATCAATCATTTAATTTAATCAAACCATTGGTAGTAATTTAACTTAATTTAATCATTAATAACTTTACATAAAAATTAAGTGCCAGTTGTTGCATTATTTACATTTACATTTACAGCATTTAGCATTATGACACTTCAGGCCATACTAGGTATTTTAAATCAATAATCCAATGGAATAGCCAAGGATATTTTATAGATTAGGTAGTTTTAGTTTTGTTTTTGCCTTATTTAGAGTTAAATATTTGTTGTGTTAAATATTTCTGTATCTCCACATTATGCCTATATTCTAATTGTTCTGTATGGAGGACAGTACAGCATATGATGAATAGCTACAGCAAAATACATTGTACTTACTTGAAGATGTCTGCGTTCTTAGCTCTCAGGAATCTCTGGTGGTTACTGGTAAATATCATGGCCTGCAAATCTTCAAGGCACCACTCAGTTAATAAGGTTCATTAAATTGTCTCATTAGTCTTTTGACATGATTTGGTTAGTCCTTAAGGTCACCCTCTTTAAAATGCAAGTCGCAACTCTTTAAGCAGGTGTTTCAAGTTTATCACATTGGAGTCATATGTCTTAGGTGTTCATGTACAACCACCAGAACACACAATCTTCATATTTACTTCAGAATCAGGACTGCAGAAACCTGTTAAATTATCCAAAAAGACACCTGAATGTCTATTTTAAAATCAGATGGGAACTATATCAAAAATCAAACTAGCATCAGGCTTGGGGTTAAGGAAGTGCTAACGAACCCAAACCCTGACAAACCCAACCCTGATAAACCCAAACCCTGACGAGCCCAATCCCTGTGGCCTGGAGATGTTCAGGTCCAGGACCAGTTTGGGTCAGGATTTATGATAATGTCCTGTACAGAGGGAAGAGAGAGGGTCTGTCTCTCAGATCCATGGTCAGGTACGTGTCAAAAAGAGAAGAAGCCACACATTATTTGGCCTGCGATAGCAACAACAGATAAGGTGCTATAAGGTGCAATAACCATGTAAGGGACAAATTAAACTTCGTGCCTGTCCCAGTAAGACATGAAAGGTAAAGGTGAAGTTCTCAGCCTTCCAATATTTTTGAATGTGGAGATAGCCCAGAATCATCAATAATGACATCACTGTAGGATGAAACTAAAAACTTTATCAACACTCAACTGAGCAGAAATCATTTGTTACCAAAATAAATTTTCAGAAAAAGCTCCAGAATCATTATTCAGCCAGTTACCTAATATTGTATGTTATTGTACTGTATGTTATTATATGTTACTGCATGTTATTGTATGTTACTGTACTGTATATTACTGTATGTTATTGTACTTTATATTACTGTATGTCTCCTCATACTCCTGAATTTATTGAAAGAATGATGTACACAAATAGCAGTGCAGGTTTTCTAGGGTTTAGGGTTAGGGTTAGGGTTAGGGTTAGAGTTAAGGTTTTCAGCAATTGTAGTAGAAGTAGTAGTAGTAGTAGTAGTAGTAGTAGTGGTACTAATAGTAGTAGTAGTAGTAGTAGTAGTAGTAGTAGTAGTAGTTGTAGTAGTAGTAGTAGTAATAGTAGTAGTAGTAGTAGTAGTAATAGTAGTAGTAGTAGTGGTAGTAGTAGTAGTAGTAGTAGTAGTAGTAGTAGTGGTACTAATAGTAGTAGTAGTAGCAGGGGTGTAGCAGCAAATTCTGGGCCCTGTACACTCTCAATGTCAGTGGGCCCCTATAAATTCCAGTAAATGAGGCACATGAGCAAAGTGGGCCCCTCTCCCTACTTGGGCCCTGGGTAGTCAGGTCTACTTTCCACCCACTACCATGCCCATGAGTAGTAGTATTAGTAGTAGTTGTACTAGTAGTAGTGTAGTAGTAGTAGTAGTAGTAGTAGTAGTAGTAGTAGTGTAGTAGCAGTGGTAGTAGAGTAGTAGTAATGGTAGAAGTAATGTAGCAGTGGTGTAGTAGTGTAGTAGTAATGGTAGAAGTAGTGTGGCAGTGGTGTAGTAGTGTAGTAGTAGTAGTAGTAGTAGTAGTAGTAGTAGTAGTAGTAGTAGTAATGGTAGTAGTGTAGCAATGGTGTAGTAGTAGTAGTGTAGTAGTAATGGTAGTAGTAGTGGTAGTAGTGTAGCAATGGTATAGTAGTAGTAGTAGTAGTAGAAGTAGTAGTAGTAGTAGTAGTAGTAGTAGTAGTAGTAGTAGTAGTAGTAGTAGTAGTAGTAGCAGTAGCGGTAGTGGTAGTAGTAGTGGTGGTGTGGTAGTAGTGTAGTAGTAGTAGTAGTAGTGTAGTAATAATTGTAGTAGTGGAACAGTGGTGTAGTAGTAGTTGTAGTAGTAGTAGTAGTAGCAAAGTCTGCTAAATGCCTTAAATGTGGTAATGGTAGTAGTGGAGCAGTGGTGTAGTAATAGTAGTAGTAGTAGTAGTAGTAGTAGTAGTAGTAATGGTAGTAGTGGAGCAGTGGTGTAGTAGTAGTAATGGTAGTAGTAGTAGTAAAAGTGTTGTAGTATTGCAGTGGGAGCTGTGGTTTTGAGTCTGTCTTAACTCTCTATTAGGAACTCTGATCATGCTTATGTGCTTTTTAAGAGGTCAGATTCCTCAGCCTTACATTACTTTAATCCTAATTTCTATCCTTCAGGGATTTTCACACAATTTACTTGAGATAATGTCCTGAATCAGAGTTATGCAATCTCTTCAGGACTCAACATTCCATGACTAGTTTTAGATCTATTATCTTATTACAGCATTGGTAATGCTGATAGGCAGTTTTTGGATAGTTTAGCCTGGTTTCATGTGAAACGATCAACTAAAACATGACCTGTACCATCATCTTAAATATACTCAGTATCATCATCTTAAACACACCAGTGGCAGTGCCTCTGCATACTACACCTTCTTATCTGTTATGTATGATCAACATATCATCTAATATCATCTGTACCGTTGTAAGACAGCATAAAAACCAACATGGTAGACCACATAGTCATATATAATGAAGTATAGTGCTGAGATATTGGGCCAAACTTGATGTTATGAAAATCCTTGCTGAGTTTCCCTGAACTTCTGCCCATGTGTTCTGTGATCTTTCATAACATCATGATGAAAGTTTTTTTTGGGGGGGATGGGAGGGTTATCAGATGTACAGTACTACATGTGGAATTAGTAACAAGGAACTTGATAAACTGAACATGAATTATGGCAGACAGTATTATTATTATTATTATTATTATTATTATTATTATTATTATTATTATTATTATTATTATTACGACACATATTGCACAAGGGAGCACAAATAATCATGGACCTATTTCACAGTATGAGGAGATAAAAGCTTTCAACATCAGTATATATTTTCAGTTAGACCAACACAGCTTATAAGGGTTAAACACATTGTTGTATTGCTTTAACCACAGTCAGTATCAGTGAAACCAGTTAAGTGGGAAAACGCCTGGTAGTCACTATATAACAATAATGTTATATTCTCAACCATTTTTTATAACATTGTGTGGTAATAAGCAATCAAAAGAAGCATGCCTACCTGATCCTTTTTCTTTTTCCTTTGTAGAAAATATGAGATTAGCGTGGAGGCGGGACCAGGGCAGGTCTTCTGGAGGAGGCGGGACCAGGGAAGATCTTCTGGAGGAGGCGGGACCAGGGCAGCTCTTCTGGAGGAGGCGGGACCAGGGCAGGTCTTCTGGAGGAGGCGGGACCAGGGCAGGTCTTGTGGAGGAGGCAGGAACTGGGCAAGCAAGCAATAACTGCTGTTAATTAGTCTGATAAATTACATTCAAAACAATGGCATGTTTAAATAGCTCATTTTAACTTGAATCCTAAATGAGATATTACATCAAAAGCCGTGAATTTATCCCTTTTTTCTCCTGTCTGAAGAGGCGTGTGTCTTCCTGAAAGCATTTTTAAAGGTTATGGTTTCTTTTGACGATAAAGCAGTACCTTTTAATGAAATTCTAATTAGTAATTTCATGGACTTTGTTATTAAGTGTATCTGATTTGTGCACATTTTCACGGCACTGCTTTAATTAAGAACACTTACAGTACAGTTTCAAACAATTGCTTTTTTTGAAAATGGAGCAAATATGTTAAAAACCTATTTGGTAAACAACAAATGTAGCAGTTCTAAGTTTTAATTAGGTTTCGAATGTAATTTTTCTCTACTCACTCTTTCCATAATTATGCAGTAGCAATTCTCAAACAGTTTCACTGTTTTGTTTTGTTCCTGCTGCAGCATCTGTGTCCATGTCCATTTTTATATATCATATTAAGACCAACTCAGCTTTTGAAAAAATGTGTATAGTTCTGTATAGTGACTGTATACTAAGCACTTTAGTTATAACATTTATAATAAAGATGCTAACATACAAATATTCATATTCATATGCTAACATACAAATATGTTCATATTTTATCAGAGCAAAACCAAAAAAATAATGAATTTAGTACTAAAAACCATTAATGTATATTTAGCCCACCCTCAAACCCTCAGTGAAAACTTACATCAGTGACATTACAAAATACATCAGTCCACTAAAATTGTCTATAAACTAGCATGTAATACATGGCGTTAAAAATCATTCGATCAAGGAACTGAGCAGTTCTACTATAGACCTGTGTGGACATATGCAGGCCCAGTGGGATCGCTGGGCTGACTGACACCCCAGGAGAGGAGAGGAGAGCCCATTTAGAGCGCACAAAAGACTCTTGGAGCAGAGTTCCCAACCACACCATCTCCTCCTGCCCCAAGTCTTTAACACGCACAACACCCTGTGCAGGACCTGTAATTTGGCCTAATAATTACCAGACATCACCACAATGAAACATCAGTGTCTGAACTTCTTTGGGCACAAGTGAATTTTAATACATTTGGAAAAGGTTGGCCAGAGGCTGGGTGGTGTGGGCAGGGAGCAGGGACAGGGGGCCCACACGTGGAAGCACTTTGGGAAGTGATAAATGATTGGAAATCCATTTTGTCCCCCCGAATGGAAATTAGGGCGAGCAGGTGTTAAATGGTAAGCACTGGTGAATGTTGAGTTGGAGAGGAAGGCAGGCCCTGGTGTTGGAGACCACATGTGGCAGAACTCAGTTCTTGTGTTAGAGACTCGAGGCTTTGGAAGCACAGACATTCCAGCACTAATGTTCTGCTGTGTTTTGCTTCTCTGTTCATGTAAGCTTTGATAAGCTCGTTGTGCTAGTGGTTACTGGTCCAATCTGCTACCATGACACTCTCCATATGTGTTATGATGTGACATACATGAGTATTTCATGTGTGTATTTGTTATGTTTTGCTAAGATTTAAACAGAAGCATCAAACACCTGGGAAGGCTGTATGTGTGTCTATATGTGTGTCTGCTTCTGTATGTGTGTTTATGTGTGTCTGCTCCTGTATGTGTGTCTGCTCCTGTATGTGTGTCTATATGTGTCTGCTCCTCTATGTGTGTTTATGTGTCTACCCCTATCCCAGTAGCTTTTATTCTAGTGAGACACTTGCAGGACGGTCATAATAATACTGAAAACTACTGGGACTTCATATGGAATATTTTAATGCTGTACATTATAGTGAAACTGCATATATATTTCACATTACACACATCTTTTTAAACCCTAATCCTATCCTTAACACATCTCTTTAGACCTTAACCCTAACCCTAACCTTAACACATTTGTTTAGACCTTAATCCTGGTACCAATTACCCTGTCTTACTCTAGCTCCCTTTTTACAATCTCTCTCTCCCTCTCTCTCTCTCTCAATTCTTCTTTCGCTTCTTTGTCCCACATTTGCACACCCATCACGGACTTGATTTCATGGAAAGTTTGGGAAAAGAAGCTGAATTGTCCACTTGTTTTACGTTGAAACACTCTGGACCTGTTTGGTCCCAGCTGTCTAAACAAGAGAAGGAGAGATGATGATGGCGTTTGGTGGGGGCGGGGTCATGAGGGGAGGGGAGGGGTCGAAGGAATGGGGTCACGGCTTGATGAAGATGTGTTATATTTTGGGCTTGACCTGTGCATGTCCCAGAATGCATCACAGAATTACACAGATTCATCAGCCAGAGAGCGGCCGTGAAGCGTACCGCTGGTCTGACCGTTTCATCACAGTTTAATTCATGTGAGTTTTAATTCATTGTAGTTGTTTATATCATGTGAATTTGTATCACGCCCTGAGGTTTGTGCTACTCTAGCACCTGGTCTGATCCAGCTCACAGGAAACACACTCCTTCCTCTTTAGTGTGTATCAGGAGCACATGACAGATCGCTGAAGTGGAGCTGTTTCCCCCCACCTCTCAGCTTTATGGGACTTTAATTGGCTCCTCCATTAATAACACGGACAAACTAATTTAACTGAACCTGTCTGCCTTAAAACCACAGGAACAAAGGCTGGATGGGTAGAAATCAATCTGAGCCTTGTGACGGAGCCACTGACCCACTGAGGCTTTGAAGCCGCTCGCTTAAAGAAAGAGGCGGAGGAAAGGAGAGGGGCATGTGAGACGTTATTTAACTACAAACACAAGCCACCTTCCTCATTCCAGCTGCATAATCAACCATAATAAGTGGCCTGCATTGGTCCACTTAATGTATTTCTAACACTGTAGAGTAGCTAATCCTGTCAGAAAGAATAAAATAGAGGGTGGAAAAGCATAAGTGCGTGTGTGTGTGTGTGTGTGTGTGTGTGTGTGTGTGTTTAAATGTATGTGTGCTTGTGCATATATGTGTGTGTAAGCTATTGCATGGATTGAAGTGTTCAACTCTGTAACTACGCAGGCGAATGGGGCAGCATTTACAGACAAAAGAAATGAGAGGAAGACAGAAAGAGAGAGAGAAAAAAACAAGAAAACAGACAGAAAGAGAAATAGAGAAAAAACAGACAGAAACGGAGAGAAATACATATTTCTGCCCAAAGAGCAGATCCATTTTTCCGCTTTAGTGGCCATCAAGGAATAGAGAAAATAACAATATGAGCAGAAAGAGGGCAGAGGCCTGCTGACTCTACACTGGGCTGAAATGTGTTTGACATTAAACCAGTCCTATAATCACCACGCTCATTAAACCAGTCCTATAATCACCACGCTCATTCTGCTGTTTAAATGGAGGCATCCTCCGTGTTCTTCACAACGCATATCTCACCCTCTGTAAAAAGGCAGGTGCAATGCTACTAATCTGAACAGACGGTAAAATCTTTGAAAGCAGAAACGGTGCTGTTTCAGTTCATATGCTATGCTGTGGTTAGAGCTTATTGTAGTGCTTATCGCTGATTGTATGAAGTCCCTAGTGTGAATGAAATTACGCGTGTGGACGAAAGCGTGCCGTCACTTTTAATTGTTGGAACCGTCGTCAGCAAATCATTAAAATGCGCGAATTTGCAGTTTCGTTCCGAGTTTGCCAAAGCGTGGGATCTGGGAAGACTCGTAGCGACGTTAGAACAGCCAAGAGGCAAAACAAACAAAGACATCGCGGAAGACAAACAGGCGCTCGAGCGCATCCGACGCCTCGTCTTCCTCTCGCGGCACTGTCAAAACACCTTTTTGTGGGGCGTGCTAAACAGACACGGCCTGTGAGGAGCTCGAGCATATAATCACATCTCTGTAATGAGTTATTAATTAAACGAGGGCCGTCCATTGCCCCGCTAACAGCCTCATAAACAATTGACTGGAGATTTGAAGATTTTTGACATGCTGACACCATTAAACAAATCAATATTGGGTTTTGCAGCGAGAGTCGTGAGCCTGACTCTCGCTGGTCTTTGCCAATCAGGCGTTTGGAATACTAATAAGGGAATTAGCCGCTTCATATTCGGCATGTGGCCCATCAAACAGATCCTTATCAACGGGGACCAGCACACTCATTTGCATGGAAGAGGACTGTGCTTTGTAGGTAAAGATTTCACAATATGTCATTCATTATGCCCCCACCATTTCTGTCTCGCACCCCCATACCCACCCGCGTCTCCCACTCCCCCTCTCCACACACACACACACACACACACACACACACACACACACACACACACACACACACACACACACACACACTTCTTTTTGCTGCCTCCCTAAATTACGGGATCTAGCTAAACCGATGTTGGCCCTCCATGTGAGTTGATCCTGCTGGGGAGGCTGCTGGTCTTTAAACGTGTTCCCTTTTATGTCAGTGTAGTGTTTATCACACTTATTTATCTTTTCTGAAGCATCCCGTTTTTCTCACGAAGTCCTTGTCCTTTCTTTGAGATTCTGCTGCTGGTCAGCGGAGGGCCGTGTGACCCCAGCTGGTACTGCGTTTCTTTTGATTGTGCTCATAATCTGAGCTGATAAAACTTAGAGCACGTAAAGACGTTCACTATTCACAGCACCAGAGAAGCTGTTCCAGGTCTACTGTGAAGCTGCTAACAGAAGCTCAGCACTCAGCACTTAGGTGATGTTACTAACATTTAGAACGGACAATACAATTATACAACAGAAAGTCACATAATTATATAAGAGATTGAAAATGTTAATTTATACTTTATGTTCTTAGTTGTAGAAATGACTAACAGAGTTGTTATACATATAAACCTATTGTCTAATTAGGTACATCATTGACACACCTGCTCACACAGTTGTAGCTGACAGCATTAGTCACTCATTTAGCCAGCACTCAAGTGCACTTTGAACTCTGTAAACCCGCCTCTTAGCACAACGTCAAGATAGAATTATTTCTCCTTTCATTCTCAAACTAATTCCAAAATGATGACCTGGACGGGTTGGTTTCACCAGCTGGCCAGGAGAGGAAAACCTCTTGTCCACTATAAGCCACCAGTGAGCTCTAGGACCAAGCCCCTCTGCTCACACCTGAGAGAGTCAGAGAGAGGGCAGTGATGTGTGTGTGTGTGTGTGTGTGTGTGTGTGTGTGTGTGTGTGTGTGTGTGTGTGTGTGTGTGTGTGTGTGTGTGTGGTCACGGAGCCAACATCACATATCAATTCTGATTCTGACTGGGAGTGTGTGAGTGTGTGAGTGTGCGAGTGTACGAGTGAGTGAGTGAGTGAGTGAGTGAGTGAGTGAGTGAGTGAGTGAGTGAGTGAGTGAGTGAGTGAGTGTGTGAGTGAGTGAGTGTGTGTGAGTGAGTGTATGCATGTGTGTGTGTATGTGTGTGTGTGTGTGTTTGCATGTTTTTGTGTGTATGTTTGTATGTGCGTGTGTGTGCAGATGTCTTCGTCATGATGTCTAATGATGCAGAAAGAGGCTCGTTTATGATATTAGATCTCAATCACATTCAGTCTGTTCCTGGATATCAAATCAAATCAAATCAAAACAAATATATTTGTATAGCGCTTTTCACAACATATGTTGTCACAAAGCGCTTTACAGGATTTACAAGGTTAACAATCGTATGGGTCCAAATCCCTAATGAGCAAGCCAAAGGCGACAGTGGCAAGGAAAACCTCCCTAGATGGTGGGGAATAGGAAGAAACCTTGGGAGGACCAAGACTCAAAAAGGAACCCATCCTCCATTGGGCGGCCCGTTAACACACAAATTACACAAAAACAAATTATACAGACTAATACACAAGTTACAAATGAATCACACAATCAGGCTAAGTATAAGGTAACTAGAATGAAAGTTCTGGGTGTTGATATTGTCAATGTAAAAGTCTTATGATGAACGCCAGGATTTTCATTCCGTGTCGGAGTGATGATACTGGTATTGTAGGCTCCAACTGCAGTGTTACTCCCCAAGTGAACCTCGGAGAAGAAAGAAAATATCAAAAATATCAAAATATCAAAGCGCCATTTTATTTTGGGTGTTTTCTACAAAGAAAATTGATCACCAAATTAATAAAGATGTTCTGGGAGCATCTAGAGGAAGAGGAGGAAACAAGAGGAAGGAGGATACACGTAGACTTGAGAATACGAGAAAGGCTCAGCTGAAGAGGAACCACCCCCTGCCACACTCCTCTTCAGATACAGGCTGCCTCAAGATGCATTATGAGCACAGGATTATGGGGCACAAAATGGGTGCCGGACGTTTTTTGGCAAGCCATTAAACCCCTGCTCCTCCGGGTCTCATTGAGAAATGATTGCCAATGAAGTGTTTGAAATCTTTAAAAGACCAGTGTGTGCAGAAAGAGACAGTTAGAGAAAGAAAGAGAGAGTGAGTGAGAGTAAGAGAGAGTGAAGTGACAGTGAAACTCTATCTGTCCTGCTTATACAGTCCATTTTCTCTCTCTTTATCCCTCTAACAGCACCAGTGTGTGTGTTCTTCCCTCACGCTTCCCGCTGAGGTTGCCAAACTCATTTCACCTTCTGGACCTCAACTTGACTTAGAGCCAGACAACCTGGAGTGATAAGAGCACAGCAAGCTTCTCCCTCCTGATGGAGTGTTATTATACAGGCAGAGTGAGAAATGCCATGTTCCTACAAAGAACAACAGGTAATGCTACACTGCGCTAGCATCCTTACACAATATAAGGACTGCTGAATGCATGACCAAGCCAAAAGACTTCCAGTTTATTATCAGAGCAATTATTATTTTGCCTTGCACCAATTTAGATGAATGCACTCTTGACTGTAATATGGTATATCTACATTCATGCTTTTTTTTCCAGTGGAGGACAGAATACACATTGCAGATTCAAAAGAAGACTGTCTCCAACAAGGTTTTATATTTTTAGAGGTAAATAGTATTTTCTATGCCTTTAGGGTCCATTCTGGGGACCATCTGATATACATTCTATGCTTTCTGTTGATTGGGTAAAACAACATTTCATATTTCATATTTTCATTTCAGTTCAATGTGTCTTATGCCACCATTAGATTTGTTGTTTTCATAATGTTATAATGACCATATATACTGGTACTTATTCTCTATTTAAGATACAGGAATACAGGAAAATACAGGAATATTACACAATATCAAAAAGCACAGCATTCAGAGCAGAATGACAGGAAAATGTTAGCATTTAATGTGACATCCATTCACACTTAACACGTGAGTTTTCTGGAGTTTTCTGGAGTAATCATCTGGTATTTTATTCCAGGCATCTTTTAGCATTCCTCAGGGCTCTTCTTTAGATTTAGACTTAGATTTAGATTTAGAGTAAGAGGAAATCACATTTAATACTTGGCAATGTAATTTGTAGTTTTTTCTGAAATTTTTTATGTATATTAATACTGCATACATATTTCCTCTTTTTGGGGTTGAGAAACAATTATATATGGTCTTTACTATTACTAAAACAACAGATCTAATTATGACCTATGACCTTGCATAGCACTGTATACATAAAATATAAAGACTGGTATGCCTAGCAGAGTGCCAACACCTACACCGGTCTTAAGATAACCGAGGAGAAAACAGATATGACCATTATTGCTGGTCATGATACATTTTTAGGAATTTACAGTTGGCCTTTGGTTCTTTGGGGTCAAATGTAAAACCTTTACTAGGAATTAATTTTATCTGTAACCCATCTTTGAACTTTTTACTACATGTTAAAAATCTTGCTTTGTCCTGTTTCTTCCAGTAAAGTAATACTTCTAAAGCAAGAAATGTCCTTGCTTTTCAAGATAGCTAAAAAAATTATTGATACCTTTGAATTATTGTGTTTCGATTAGTGTCGTGTTCTGTGTCAGCACTAACTTTCAATTACCACAAAATGTAGTTGCATGTCCTCTCAGAATCACAGTGACATGCTGTGTCATTCTCTGCATGTATTTCCAGTGAATTTTAGAACCAATAAAAAAAATTTTTTGCTTCTCATCACTTATTACTATTATTTTTTAATTGTTAGGTTTCATAAAAAAATGGAGCTAACCTATAAAGTATGACATGAGGATATATCTCAGACCTGCAGCCCCCATGTAAGAACAGGTCTGAGATCAGTACTGCAGGGGTGTTAATCCCCAGTTATGATAGTTATGGTTGTGTGTTTGTGCTGGGTATGCACCTACAGTTCTGGAATGATCTTTCCATGACAAGACTCTTTCCACATTTTAAGAAACATCTTCAGGCCTATTTTAATACTCCTGCTTGGAGTGTTTGTTGATTATTGATGGTTTGTTCATGTAGTTCATTGTAATATTGTGTTGTGTCCTGTTGTGTTTAATTATTTGTGGTCTGTGACTGTGTTTTATGGAGAAATGTATGTTGAGACATTTTATGACTTTATGACTTGGGTTTGTGAGTTTAGAAATGTCTGTTTTCACTCTTGCTTGCTCATTATGAATGATGAATTGTGGGACTATTCCTGTTCCAAACATATTGCTATATAACTCATTCAATAGTTGTTTGGAGTTATTGGACTTCAAATAGAAGTCTGCAAAGGATATTGCTGAGAGTTATATTGCTTATAGTTGAAAGTTATTGCAGTGTGTGTTTACAGAGTTTACCTTACAAATGACATGTTCTCATTTTGCCAGGTCTATTGCCTTGGTGTCATAGACTGTCATGACAGTATAGAACTTTCCTACATATTACAGTTCCAGTAATGCAGGACCCATATAGTCCTTGAAGATAGATTATTAAATTACCCTCATTTATTTTCATTACATCATCAAAGGTCCCACTAGTCACTCGTTGGCCAGTCTCATCTGCTTGCACACATGGAATCTGAAGAACAAATGTGATTTTTTAATGTCACAGTGGAGTTATGCAAACAATATGGAACCTGCAGTTTAATAGAAGGTTAGAATCACATGGTTACACAATGACCTCAAAGAAAACAAAAGCCATTAGATCCATAGTGGGAAGGAAACAAGGATTTATCTCATAGGGACCACAAATGACCAAGTCTTTTAAAAGAGAGCTTGTAGTCAGCGATTGATTACACAGTTGTAAATACAACACATACCTAATAATGCAGTGCAGTATAATGTTAAAGGTGCAACCGTAAAGCAAACAGCAGTAAGAGGTCTGGTTCTAACCCTCACCCTAACACTAAACCCTAACCCTACCATAACACTACCACTAAACTCTAACCCTCACCTTAACTCTAACACTAAACCCTAACCCTACCCTCGCCCTAACATTAACACTAAACCCTAACCCTACCCTAACACTAAACCCTACCCTCACCCTAACACTAAACCCTAGCCTCACCCTAATACTAAACCCTACCCTAACACTAAAACTAAACCCTAACCTTCACCTTAACTCTAACACTAAACCATAACCTAACACTAAACCCTAACCCTATAGTTTAGTATTAACATATCCAGTTTAACAGTACTTCCTCAGAGCGAGGCCGTTTCTGACCACAGCCTCATAACGTACGAGTTGCGCTTCAACAACATTATTCATCGGCCACCCCGCTACCAAATAAAATGAACTATAACATTTACGGCATTTGGTAGACGCCCTTATCCAGAGCAACTTACATTTTATCTCATTTTTATACAAGTGACCAATTTAAGGTTAAAGGCCTTGCTTAGGGGCACCTCAGTCATGGCCTCAGGTCTGGGAATTGAACCCACGACCCTCCAGTCACAAGACCAGTTCCCTAACCACCAGGCCATGACTGCTAACATCTAGTACCATAACCGTGCTCACTGATATTTTACCGGATCTGACAAACATTGATCCACCTGTATATCCAGAAGGGCTAGAGCATTTTACAGAGCACGTTGAGACTTCTCTTCGTACAGCTTTACACAAGGTTGCATCATTGCGATTTAAGAGAGCCAGGGAGAGAAGAAAAGCGCCTTGGTACAACGAGCACACGCGTAGCCTCAAAAGAGCCGCACGAATCCTGGAGCGTAAATGGCGAAATTCTAAGTTAGAAGTGTATCATGGAAAAACAGCCTTATTGAATATAAGCATGCTCTCCATACGGCAAAATCCTCATACTTATCGGCTTTAATAGAAAAACATAAAAACAATTCAGGACTCCTATTTAAAACTGTTTCTAGCCTAACGAGGAGTCATGAACAAATCAATTCACTAATCCCACTAGAGTGCAGCAGTAACAATTTTATGAAATTCTTTAATGATAAGATTGATAAAATTAGGGAAAAATTTTGTCATGCTACACTGTAACAAATTGATGTAAATTTACAGGGAAAATCTGACAGTAAACTACTGTATACTTCATATACAGGAAGTTGCTGTGAACTGATAAGCATTGTGGGTATCTTTACTGTAATTGGAGCGCCCCCTTTTGAGCATTTCCTAATCACAGTAATTAACTGTAATTAGCAATGGCTGCTGGGAGATTAGAAAATCCTGAGTTTTTTCACTATTTCTTTCTACTTGCTTGAGTGTTTTAGCAGTTGTAACACTGCATTGTGGTGCTTAAAGTTACATCGTGGACCTGAAAAACTAATCTAAGTTTTTAGCTAACCGTACGAAGCTAACAAAAAATATTAGAAAAATACTTAGGCTAGACTTTTATATAAGGGCAGTCATGGCCTGGTGGTTAGGGAACTGGTCTTGTGACCGGAGGGTCGTGGGTTTGATTCCCAGACCTTAGGCCATGACTGAGGTGCCCCTGAGCAAGGCCCTTAACCCGCAATTGCTCACTTGTATAAAAATGTAAGTTGCTCTGGATAAGGGCGTCTGCCAAATGCCATAAATATAAACCCAGCCATTGATGATTAAGGGTCTTGCTCAGGGGCCAAGCAGTGGCAGCTTGGAGGAGGGGGGATTCAAACTCAGGACCTTTGGATCACAACACCAATGTCTTAACCACTGAGCTACTGCTGCCCTTTGAATTGTTCTTTTTGTATACAGTTACAGTTACTTAGAAGACATTTATGCAATTAATACAGAATTAAGTGTTCTTCAGTAATATTATGAATAAACAAAAATTAGCTGTAACAGAAATTAACAGTAAATTGCTGTAGGTTTAAAAAATACAGTAATATTGTGTAGATTTTGTTTACAGTATTATGCTGTAATTGTAATTACAGTATCCGTACTGTAAAAATAGGGCATAATACTGGTGAAACTGCTGCCAGTTAATTACTGTAATTTTACATGGAAATTTTTTACAGTGTATCTCAGACCCTGTCAACCTGCCAATGCAGGTGAGACTACTTGGCCGGGGAACTATAACAACAACTATAACTATAGAACTACTTTTTGACCACAAATACAGACTTGTGCTAGCGGGCCGCCCAATGGAGGATGGGTTCCCTTTTGAGTCTTGGTCCTTCCAAGGTTTCTTCCTAATCCCTACCATCATAGGGAGTTTTTCCTTGCCACTGTTGCCTTTGGCTTGCTCATTTGGGATCTGGACCCATACGATTGTTAAGCTTCTTTGTGACAACATGTGTTATAAAAAGTGCTATATCAATAAATTAGACTTTGACTATGACTTAAACCCTAACCCTACCCTCATCCTAACTGTAACACTAAACCCTACCCTAACCGTAACGTTTACCCTAACTCTAACACTAACTCTAACACTAAACCCTAACCCTAAACCCTAACCCTAAGCCCTAACCTTAGCTGGGATTACTCCATGACATAAGTTATGGCTGCTGATCAGTGTGACTCACTGTAACTCTGTTCTGTTAATTCTGAATCAGTTCCAGTTCCAGTTAAGGTCCTGGTTCATGTTGAAACACTACAAATGCAGAATTACAATGTCTGACCTCTAACTCCTAAATGGTCCATGCAGGAGGTTTTGCTATTTAAAAGTTTTTCGTCTGAGGTTTAAAGTGTAGCATATAACATATAATATGTTAATAATACATAAAAAGTATACATATAAAGTGTAGCAAATAACCACCTGCTGCTGAACACAGGAAAGACGGTGGAGATGGTGATAGACTTCAGACACAACCCCTCCCCCCCTCCTCCACTGATTGTCAACGGCTCTGAGGTTTCCACGGTAGAGTCACTAAAGTTCCTGGGTACCACCATATCCAGAGACCTGAAGTGGGAGAGGAACACAGTGACCATTGCCAAGAAAGCTCAGCAAAGAATCTACTTTCTGAGACAGCTGAAGAAATTCAACCTTTTTTCCCAGAGCTGTAGCACTCAGCAACAGATCCAGCCCCTCTGCACCTTAAAAACCTCTATGCCACTTACCACACTCACCTTCTTCTCCACCTACCTCAATGGGCATGCTGACTTTTTCTGTCAAACAGCATTGTGCAATACATTATACCACCCCTTGGCATTTTACTGTTAATTACTGTTATTACTGTAAATTACAACTGTACAACTGTCTATAGCATATTTATTTATTACATATCTATTCTGTACATATCTCTTGTTTAGTCTGTGTGTTGTCTTGTCCTCTAGTTTTGTGTCAAGTCCTACTTGTGGGGCCAACACCAAGACAAATTCCTTGTATGTGCAACATACTTGGCGAAATAAAGTGATTCTGATTTTGATTCTGATTCTGATTCTGATTCTGATATGGAATGGGACAGGGGCAACTGAAGACAGTTCTCACTAAAGAGTTCAAAATAATATTACAACTTTGTCAACTGCAGGTTTATTGCTAAAAATGCAAATATGGAGGTTTTTCTTTAGTCCTTCAGGAGCTGCTGGTAGGCTAACAGCACTGGGTCCTCTGTCCTATTGCTGTTTGTCTCCCTCTGATTGGCTTTGAGGCTGATTTCTGCTGATTGGCTGTTTGCTTGGTGTGCTGATATTCATTTTTGCAGAAAACAAAATCAAGCTGTGAACAATTTCATTGGAATGCTTGTGCGTCACCTAGGCAACCGCTGCATGCCTGGAGAACTTTTGTGAGTGTGTGTGTAAGGGTGCGTGGTGTTTTGTGAGTGTGTGTATAAGTGTGTGTGGTGTTTTGTGAGTGTGTAAGGGTGCGTGGTGTTTTGTGAGTGTGTGTATAAGGGTGTGTGGTGTTTTGTGAGTGTGTGTATAAGGGTGCGTGGTGTTTTGTGAGTGTGTAAGGGTGCGTGGTGGTCGTGAGTGTGTGTGTAAGGGTGTGTGGTGTTTTGTGAGTGTGTAAGGGTGCGTGGTGTTCGTGAGTGTGTGTATAAGGGTGCGTGGTGTTTTGTGAGTGTGTAAGGGTGCGTGGTGGTCGTGAGTGTGTGTGTAAGGGTGCGTGGTGTTTTGTGAGTGTGTGTATAAGGGTGCATGGTGTTTCGTGAGTGTGAGTGTAAGGATGCGTGGTGTTTTGTGAGTGTGTGTATAAGGGTGCATGGTGTTTTGTGAGTGTGTGTATAAGGGTGCGTGGTGTTTTGTGAGTGTATCTAAGGGTGCGTGGTGTTTCTTGAGTGTGTGTGTAAGGGTGCGTGGTGTTTCTTGAGTGTGTAAGGGTGCGTGTTGTTTCGTGAGTGTGTGTATAAGGGTGCATAGTGTTTTGTGAGTGTTTGTATAAGGGTGCGTGGTGTTTCGTGAGTGTGTATGTAAGGGTGCGTGGTGTTTCGTGAGTGTGTGTATAAGAGTGCGTGGTGTTTTGTGAGTGTGTGTATAAGGGTGTGTGGTGTTTTGTGAGTGTGTGTATAAGAGTGCGTGGTGTACATTCTTACACAACGTTAAAAAAATGAAAGAGCCCTATAGGTTCTTTAGTGGCATCAGTGAAATGGAACAGCCTCATAGGTGCCTCAGTCCAGCCTAGCAGGATATTCTCTCTTGAGTCTCGGCTGTCCCACTGTTTCATTTTGTCCCTGGAATTTCTCTTTGCCATTGATGCCACTGACTTGCTCATTAGGGGATCTAGACCTGTACATCTGTAAAGTGGCTTTTTGGCAACGTGTTTTTGATGTGTCAGTATGTGGTTCCATGGTAACCAATCCCACAATATTGGTTTTGCTAGCACATTGCTAGCATAACAGAAGCTCTCCTCTAGAGCTGTGACTCCAGATGAGAAAGAAAAGCTCTCCTCTAGAGCTGTGACTCCAGATGAGAAAGAAAAGCTCTCCTCTAGAGCCGTGACTCCAGATGAGAAAGAGAAGCTCTCCTCTAGAGCCGTGACTCCAGATGAGAAAGAGAAGCTCTCCTCTAGAGTCATGACTCCAGATGAGAAAGGGAAGCTCTCCTCTAGAGCCATGACTCCAGATGAGAAATGCAAGCTCTCCTCTAGAGCAGTGACTCCAGATGAGAAGGGGAAGCTCTCCTCTAGAGCCATGACTCCAGATGAGAAACGCAAGCTCTCCTCTAGAGCAGTGACTCCAGATGAGAAGGGGAAGCTCTCCTCTAGGGCCGTAACTCCAGATGAGAAAGACAAGCTCTCCTCTAGACCTGTGACTAGCCTGTGCATCTTTTCTCTTTTTCAGAGTTTTTTTTTTTTATGTAAGGAAATACTTCATAGTAGATAACAAATATCCTGTGTGCCTGAAGTTCACCTTGTTACTGTATTTGTTACTGAAGTTGCTGGTAAATACATTGCACATTGACAAGGTTGCACCATCACAGGTTTGCACCACCACAGGGTGGCACCACCACAGAGGTTTGAAGCAGCATTGTCAGTTGTGTTATATGTATTCAGTGAACACATAAACTACAACACACTACATCGGGAGACAAATACAGATGATTCAGTCCATTCCTGTGGTGTCTTCACATGGAAACCCTCTCTGCCACAGCAGTACTCCACATTGAATTGGGTGCAGGTTCAAGCCCCAGCAGTGCCATGTGCTGTTTGTGGCTGAAAACCCACAGAGACTAATTTTATGGTGAAGAGAATTACTTGAGTCCTTTAATTCTGTTAGTTTGCCAGATTGAAGCAGCGAGCGTTTCAGTGGTATAGTGCACAGAGCAGAGAGGGTCACGGCATCCGCTGAAGGGATTAACTGTCGCATCATTCATTATTACACATACAGTAGGTGAGTTCTACAATATTTTACAAGGCAGTATTTTTAAGCATTGTCCAAATCCAGGTTTCTCAGGAGTAGATAACAGGACTGGCTGGTATATCTTGTCAAATGCCCTTTCTACATCTAATAACAGAAGGACAGGAGGAGGTTTGATAATGGAGATGATATATTATTATGAGGTGTAGCGGCTTGACCAATTGTCCTTTAATGAAGCCAGTTTGGAATATTGTACCAATAAAGACAGCACAGTGTAACGTTGCATAAGACGCAGGAGCAGAGGAGGACACAAATGCAGAGTAGAGCACACTTTATAAAAGACTTTACAACTCACGTGACAGTATCACATACAACAGCAAACATCCAGACAACGCGAAGACAGCTAGGCTTAACAGAGTATACATAGATTAAACCACTGACCACGGACAAGTATCACGAAGAAGGACAAAACACATAGAGCATACAGAACGACAAAACAACGTAATGAACCATGAAGACAGACAGCGAACAAGGAACCTAAATACCATTACTAACGAAGACTAGACAAGATACAGCTGACAAGAGTTAGTAACAAAACAAATCACGATGAACTAATCATGATTGACACGGAAGGCGGAGCCAACTGTGACACAGATTCTCTTGGTTGGAGCATTACTATTATCTTTATGTCTGTATTTAAAAAGACAGTAATTGGGGCATTTGGCAGAATCTTTGATAAAAAAAAGAAGAACAAGCTCTTTTCATGTGCAATGGTAAAATAATACAATTATGAATATCATTTGTGTGAATATAGGAGCAAGAGGTGTTTTTGTGACCAGACCTGACTGTGAGCGGTAGAGTCATTCAGACCTGACTGTGAGCGGTAATGACATTTAGACCTGACTGTGAGCGGTAATGACATTTAGACCTGACTGTGAGCGGTAGAGTCATTCAGACATGACTGTGAGCAGTAGAGACATTTAGACCTGACTGTGAGCGGTAGAGACATTTAGACCTGACTGTGACCGGTAGAGTAATTCAGACCTGACTGTGAACGGTAGAGACATTTAGACCTGACTGTGAGCAGTAGAGTTATTCAGACCTGACTGTGAGCGGTAGAGACATTTAGACCTGACTGTGAGCGGTAGAGTCATTCAGACCTGACTGTGAGCGGTAATGACATTTAGACCTCACTGTGAGCGGTAGAGTCATTCAGACCTGACTGTGAGCGGTAATGACATTTAGACCTCACTGTGAGCGGTAGAGTCATTCAGACCTGACTGTGAGCGGTAGAGACATTTAGACCTGACTGTGAGCGGTAGAGACATTTAGACCTGACTGTGAGCGGTAGAGACATTTAGACCTGACTGTGACCGGTAGAGTAATTCAGACCTGACTGTGAACGGTAGAGACATTTAGACCTGACTGTGAGCGGTAGAGTCATTCAGACCTGACTGTGAGCGGTAATGACATTTAGACCTGACTGTGAGCGGTAGAGTCATTCAGACCTGACTGTGAGCGGTAATGACATTTAGACCTCACTGTGAGCGGTAGAGTCATTCAGACCTGACTGTGAGCGGTAGAGACATTTAGACCTCACTGTGAGCGGTAGAGTCATTCAGACCTGACTGTGAGCGGTAGAGACATTTAGACCTGACTGTGAGCGGTAGAGACATTTAGACCTGACTGTGAGCGGTAGAGACATTTAGACCTGACTGTGACCGGTAGAGTCATTCAGACCTGACTGTGAACGGTAGAGACATTTAGACCTGACTGTGAGCGGTAGAGTCATTCAGACCTGACTGTGAGCGGTAATGACATTTAGACCTGACTGTGAGCGGTAGAGTAATTCAGACCTGACTGTGAACGGTAGAGACATTTAGACCTGACTGTGAGCGGTAGAGTCATTCAGACCTGACTGTGAGCGGTAATGACATTTAGACCTGACTGTGAGCGGTAGAGTCATTCAGACCTGACTGTGAGCGGTAGAGACATTTAGACCTCACTGTGAGCGGTAGAGACATTTAGACCTGACTGTGAGCGGTAGAGTCATTCAGACCTGACTCTGCTTGTGGTGTACAGCTTCTTCTTTTTTTGGAAGCCCAGAGATGCAGATAAACTATTCTAGTCTGTTCCAAGCTGTTTATGCATCACAGAGAAACACTACTCTGATCAGGACTATCTGTGCAACTGCAATGCATTACTAAAGTCTTCCTTGACATCTGGAGGTAATATTTAGGTGTTCTCTGTCCCAGAGCAGGTGTGCCACTGTCTGAGAAGCACCTACAAGAGCAAAATGATGAATAAAACCCTCATCCCGCGTGGCTGCATGGGCCCATCCTCTGTTCAGAGCTGTGAGCATTACACACCTGTTTCATACGTTTTCGGTTCTGCATCACCTGTTCCTTGTTTTCGTGTTTCCCCTTTAGTCAATTTAATGCAAATTGTGGCTCGCTAAACACAGCTAAGATAGATTTTGTTTACCGTGTGTAAGGAGAGCTCTGCTGGGGGTATGTTAAGTAGTGTGTGCAGTAAGGTGTAGAGGTCAAGGGTCAGGAGGAGCTCACAGTGGAGGACAGGTGGACGTAAGCTGATCCAGGTACCACCCAGGGCTTACAATGAACACAAGATGTGTCCTCACCGTCCCGCAGAGGTGCAGGTCAAGGGAAGCAGCCAATCAGACGTGGCCGCTCGAGAGGGGACCACGCCTTGTGCTCTTCCTTAGTGGTGATGGAATGGCGCTGGGTCAGACAGGCCCAATTAAGAGTCATAAAACATCATCAGAACTCAAAAGGCTGGTCACTCCGTCGCCATGATCAGGGTGGTCGGACCACGGGGTTACAGCGTCGAACAGACAGAACCTTGTTCTCATGCCTGAGAGGTTCACCATGGTGAACTTGACACGGTGGTCTGACTCACAATCGCAAAAAAAGAGGTGGAACCTGGTCTTTTTAGAGCTAAATTACATGCAAACTAAATTAAATCTAAATTAATGAAAAATGAGACATCACCATCAACCTCATCAGAACCTCCTCAGACACTCATCAACCTCCGCAGAACTATAGACTGGAGTTTTATGTTCAGTTTATTCTGTTCATTTGATCATCATGGTGAAGTCGGGAGACAGGCCAAATATTTGTGTATCTTCAAGGTAAGAGGTTAAAGGGTGTTTGAAAGGGTACATATTATTTTACGGTTTTAACTATAATATTAACATAAGAATGTAAATCCTCACTGTTGTTTATTCATGAGAACCTCTTTTCTAGTGCATGCTTATTGTTTGTTGTAATTAACGCAGCCTTAAATGTGTGTTTCTGCTGTCTAGGGCCTCAGGAAAGGATTAGTAGCACTTACTATTGTACAGTGAAATGCTCTTCCTCCCACCACACACACTCTCACACACACATACACACATACTCACACACACACACACACACACACACACACACACACACACACACACACACACACACACACACACACACACACACACACACAATCACACACTCACTCGCACACATTCACACACTCACACACACACATTCACACACACAAACACACACACAATCATACACTCATACACACACACACATACATTCACACAAACACACCCTCACTCACACACATTCACACACACACAATCACACACACACAATCACTCACACACACACATACACTCACACACTCAAAACACAGTCACAGACTCACACACTCACTTTCACACACACACTCACATACACCCACACACACACCATGTGTGTAAATGCATACACAAAACACACTTGAACTTCTTGCAAATGTGAAAAGGCAGGTAAATTATGCTTCATAATTCAAACACACAGTGAACATTTGGAAATATGTTTAAACATCTGACTCAGGAGGTGAGTGGTGTGTGTCTGAGGGGTTTTAGAACAACTAATCATATATGACTCTGACCAGTAGAGTGATTACCAAGAAAATGAAGCCCATGTGAAGCCAAATCAGTTTCACTACTGCTTATGACAGAAGTCGTCAAAAGATTATGCTTAGATGATTTGGATATGTTACGCCTGAATTTGTTCATTGTTTTACCAACACCTCAGTAACAGAGATGCAGTATGGAGAAAAAAATACTCTCACCATCACTGACAGCCCACCAGGACCAGAAAAAACATGCCCACCAGAACCAGACAAGACCTGCCTATGAGGACCAGACAAGACCTGCCTACAAGGACCAGACAAGACCTGCCCACCAGGACCAGACAAGACCTGCCCACCAGGACCATGATTGAATGACAGAATGAATGTTGGTTGGTTGGATGGATGGATGGATAGATGGATGAATGGTGTGCAGTTTACTGAGTGATCTGTAGATATTGGAGTGAAATTTGTAGCATTCCTGTCCTGTCATCTGGTGGCCATGTTTTAGATATTTTTGTTGTTATAGACACACATGCAAGCACATGCACACACACACTTCCTTCAACAGGAAATGCCATGAAGGGAGACTGTCTCTCAAGTCTCTGTGTGTGTGTGTGTGTGTGTGTGTGTGTGTGTGTGTGTGTGTGTGTGTGTGTGTGTGTGTGTGTGTTTATTAGACTTATAATTTTATTATTATTATATAGATTTATAATTATTTTTCAATGACTGTGCATTTACAGATGTAATCTGTATTACCAGTACATTACTGTAATAAAAAAAAATGAACCATTTAAGGTTAATTATTATTATTATTATAATAAACATGATTGAAAAGGTGTTCTCACACAAGTACACACATATGCTCACACACACTGATGTGCTTGTAAAAACGATGTATTCTCAAAGCAAACACTCCCTCTTCTTATAGCATGCAGTGTTTCACTCTGTACTCTGTGTCTTTTCAGTATTGTAACTACGTTTTTCACGGTGAATTGTGGCCAGTTGCCCTTACAGAATGTATTATTGAACTTATAAAATAAACATTTAGACCAACATGCTCAGATTGGTTTTGTCTGAACCAGAACACCATGTCTCAGACGTTGAGGACTAACTACTTTGTTGAAGCTACAGTTTATTTTGCCTCTTACACCTCAGAGCTGTCATGCACTATTTTCTGCTCCAGCGCAAATCCTAATTGATCGCACTCAATCTCCACTTTACATTGCATGGGCAGACAGTATCATTTGATACTGATATTTTCCCCTGTCTCTCCCACCAGTTAATGCTGTTTTCTCAGCTCTGGAGTAACAGAGCGTCTAGACAAAGGCATATGTACACAAGAACACACTCAGGATAAATGTTTAGACAGCCATTATTGTAATTTATAAAATGTTAAGGTTGACTTGTTCCAGAGAGTCAAGAGCCTGAAGCCCTTCAGCAGATTTATTGCTGTCTGTAAGAGCCACAAGGTTACAAGTCCGTTCTAACGAGATAAATAACCACCTGTTCTTGTTGTCAGTCACCACACAAGCAAAACATACCTCAGTGTATTGGTCAAAAGTACAGTGACCTTTTGGCTATGCTATGCTCAGACAGCTAATAAGTCACAGATTATGTCAGTGATGTCTCAGATTAGATCCTTAGTAGATGATACATACATGGTGTTGTGTCTGTAGTGAAAGAAAAAGACAAAGACAAGACTACAAAGGTTATAAAAGTTAAACTTAATAAATGTATTAAACTAGTTAACTAGCTTAAAATGTGGCACAGCGAGGTGGTCTGGGTTTGGTCCTCGGTCCGTTCTGTGTGGAGTTTGTATGTTCTTCTTGTGCCTGTGTGAGTTTTCCCCAGGTACTCCAGTTCTCTCCCAAAGTACAAAGACATAAGTGTTAGTCACTCTAAATTGTGTGTGTGTGTGTGTGTGTGTGTGTGTGTGTGTGCTGTGTGGTGGACTGGTGACCTGTCCATGGTGTACCTGCCTTTGCCTGATGATGCTGTGATTGGCTCCAGCTCCTCGTGACCCTGATTAGTGGGTTTAAATTAGTGGTGTCAATTCCAGGTCCTCACCAGGATTTTGCTCAAGCTTGCTAGATTTTCTAATTAGCAATCCAGGTAAAATTAGTGGAATCAACACAATCCAGGAAGCCAGAGCAAAATCCTGGTGAGGACTTTTAATCGCGGAACCTGGAATTGACACCTCTAGTTTAAATTATTAGTTAAATGATTTAAACGTGTTTCTGATCAATCTTTGGAATGACTCTGTGGTTTTAGAAGCACCTTGTTGTCTTTATATTTTCTTTGACTGAACTACAGAGACACATGGTAACAGCATGAGGGTTTAAACCCTAAGCCAGTTCATGACTTCAGAGGTTTATTGGACAAATTTGTTTCAAACATACATAAACACTTAAATAAAGTAGGGCAGAAGGTGACTCATCCAGCAGTAAACAGCCATGAATGAGAGAGAGAGAGAGAGAGAGAGAGAGAAAGATGCAGAAAAAGATGTACAGATGTAGAAAGAGACACAGAGGGATAGAGAAATGCAGAGAGACACAGTGGGAGACAGAGAGAGAGAGATAGTGAGAGAGACAGTGAGCGAGAGAAACAGTGACAGAGAGAGACAGAATGACAATGAGAGAGACAGACAGAGAGACAGGCATGCTGCCAGACTGTTAAGCTCTCCTCTCTGTATTCTCAGTTCTGCATTTGTTCACTACTGATATCAGTTTTCTTTATTTCTCCACAGAGCTGCAGATGAACACACTGATCAGCTTCATAAACACTAGAAGATTCCCGCCAGCTGACACCACTCATCAGACACCACTCTTCAGACACACACACACACACACACACACACACACACACACACACACACACACACACACACACACACACAAATATGTACATGTACACATACACACACTCAACAGCCCCACCACACACACACAAACATGTACATGTACTCATACACACATGTGGTCATATGCACACGCACATACACACACACACATATACACACACACATACTCACACACACACACACACACACACACACACACACACACACACACACACACACACATGTCTTTGAGGTCACACAGAGGAGGCAGTACCAGCTGCACCAGGCCAGTTTCCATCAGACGGACGGAGCTGATCAGAAAAGCCGAGGATGTTGTCAACAGCCATAACGAGGGCTGAATTATTGAGTAACAGGAAATTAAAAAATTCCTGCGTTGCCGATGCGCTCTGAGCCGCTGCTCTGTCACTAATGCTGCTTCCTCCCTGACCTTTGGCCCCAGAGCTGCGCTGGTCTGTGTGGTTGTTTCATTTGCCTTTTCACTACTCGGTCCAATATTGTAACACAGCTCACACTACTGAGCGCTGAATACATTACAAACTGCAATGTTAGAACTACTGACCTCACAACCCCAGTAACCATGAGCAGGTACATACACACGGTGCCAGATTCAACTGTGTATCTAATATCTAATATCTAATATCTAATTCACACCTTCAGCCATTAACACTGAAATGTAGATCCAGTGGGACTTTGCTGAGTGATTCAATTTCCTTTACCGTCCTTTATAGACTCTGACAGTCCTCGTCTGGGCAAGTTTAGATTAAGTGAGCATTGTTTGGGTGGTTGCTATGACGCTGGTGAGGGAGATATTCAAACAGCCAGAACCTTAAATCACTGCAAGAAGTGCACAGTGCAGATCTACACACCGATCACTCCCAAAACTGTATATAGCACTCTAGAATTCATTGTACGACACAGAACTTGTGAAAACACCTTACCCAGACATGGTGTGGGTTAGGGTTAGTGTTATGTGAACCTTGAGTGCATGGGCTCACTAATTTCATAAGGTTTAAGGGGAGAGGAAAGGAGGATTGAGGTTGGGGAAATAGAGTCGTTTCAGCTTTGGGGTCCTGGAAATAAGGGACAGTTAGGAATCCAAAATGTAGGTGTGTTGGCTCCTGGCTTAAGGGGTGAGCCAGTTAGGGTTAGGGTTAAGGAAAGGGGAAGATATGTGGTTGGATATAGAGGTCAGGGATATTGGTAGGGTTTAGGGTTGGGGGGTAAAAAACCCAGGAATGGTTAGGGTTAGGTTTAGGGTTGGGGTTGGGATTGGGGTTAGGTTCGGGTAGGACAAAAGGTTGGGGTTAGGGTTAGGGTCTGGGTAAGGTTAATGTTTGGGTTGCGGATAAGGGTTAGGGTTGGGGATTAGGGTTGGGGTTTAGGGTTTAGGTTAGGGGTTTAGGGCTTAGGGTTGGGGTTTAGGTTAGGTGTTAGGGGTTAGGGTTGGGGTTTAGGGTTTAGGTTAGGTGTTAGGGTTGGGGTTTAGGGTTTAGGTTAGGTGTTAGAGATTAGGGTTTGGGTTTAGGTTTTAGGTTAGGGTTAGGTTTTTGGCTAGGGTTATTTTCAAACAATGGGTCTGAAACCTTTAGGTGCACCGGCTCACCAACTCCTAAGGAGGATTCAAGAAGAGGAGAAGGTAAAAAGAAGATGATAAGATAAAGAGAATCAATAGCTGGTGTTGGTCATATAAACTGGGGCCCAGGAGGAGGTTGGTTGGGAGAGATTGTTAGTATTAGGGTGGAGTAGGGTTTAATTTGGGGTTTAGTGTTTAGATTAGGGATTAGGGTTGGGGTTTAGGGAACAGCACTGCACCAGCCAGCAGCATTCAACAGCCACCTAAACCATCAGCAAAGGAGAGAAGTGCTGCAGGTATGTTGTCATCCATCCACATGTGCAAATAGTTAAGAGAATGGAGCATAGCACAGCCCTAATGCACATGCTTATAGGCCTCTTACTAACACAGCAGGTCATTCAGTGGTCAAAATGGTGGTATATATTAGCAAACCTGGGCCTGAACTGGTTTGAAAGGTGAATCACAGGGCCATTCAGTTGCTGCAGCATGTATTTATGGGAGCATAGGCTCTGTGCAGACAGCGTGGTAAAGGCTGTGAAGCCCCACCCAGGAAATTAACTGTGACTGAATTACACACTCTGTCATGACCACAGGCCCACATGGGAGCACTGCCCTGATTGGCTTCTCACCTATTATGCCTTTGCTTATGACTGGCTATAAATATGACATCACTCAGACAGGGGTGACTCAGACAGGAAGACAGAACTCAACACATTTTTAAAGCATTTTAAATGGACCCTAAATGCACATTAGTTTGTCCAGTTTAGATTGTATGGCATTTCACCAGTTAAACATGAAGTTAAAACTTTTTTTCATTTTTTGATAGTACCTGCAGTGATATTGATTTATTTAATGTGTTTCAGAAGTGTGAAAATTATGTAAAGAAACTGTAATCAGTGATGGGGAAAGTACTGGAAAATTGTAATTAAGTAAAAGTACTTTTGTTTTACTTTGCTTAAAAGTAAAAGTATCCATTTAAAAATTTACTCAAGTAAAAGTTTAAAAAGTACTCAATTTTAAATTTACTTTGAGTAAAAGTTACATAGTTACTTTCAATTATTTGATGTAAAAAACTGTGAACATTTAGCCTACCAGACATGGCAGAGAGAGCAAATAGAGATTACATCAGGTTTAATGCCTTTTGAATGTTATGACGTTTCTTTACCATTTACTCTCATTAAGCAGGAGGCAAGCTGCCTATTGGAGACCCCTGGTGTAGACTAGCCTAATGCACTCCACTCTGTGACATGTAAGGTTAGCTGAGAATGTTGCATGCTGTTTAGCCACGAGGCTACAATATGAAGGGAAGTGCCTCCCTCTCCATATTTAAAACAATCATAGCACCTTTCTGTCATGTAAATGTCACATTTAATGAACATTCTCAAAGCTTGTATTCCCATAGCTGTTATTTTGAAAGGCTATCACTGTCTAGCAAAAGCGCTAGCCTATGCTACAGCTAACGACCAGGAGCTTGTCTATTATAAATGTGTCATGAGACACATTGCATTTAAAACCATACACTCGTTTTATTTCTCGCTGTTGTACTGATAAACCAATTTGCAAACGTGAGGTGATTCAGTTCATTTAGGAGTCTTCATCAGAAATAATATCAGTAGTCTATGGATGACAGGCGGCATTCGCGCCCGTGCAGATTTCCTTTCAGTTCAGACAATTAGATTTTTCATTTTTACTCTGTATCGGGGAGTTTTCCAATGTAGCAAAGTAAAATACTCAAATGTACTTGAGTAAAAGTAAATTAACTATTTCAAAAACTACTTAAAAATTACAAATTGCTCACAAAATCTACTCAAATACAGTAACGTGAGTAAATGTAATTCATTACTTTTCCATTGAAAATTGAAAAGTTACCACCTCTGACTGTAATGACATTCAAGTTGTGGCTTCCAAGACTTGTAAACACTTTCACACACTCAATAACAAAGCAATTACAGCCCTTCACTCAGTGATGCCATATGGAAGGTGTGACTGTGTAACTTTGCGTGACTTTGTAAGCTTTATTGCAGGTCAGTGCCAAAAACAGCAGTAGAAATGAGGAGTGGTTGACATGGTGTGTGACATGAACAGTGATAGCTCCTCATCCCGCCTGTGTTTATTAGCACATAAATGAAGCATCATGTTGTCTCCACTGTGCTGGATCTCAGACTGTCAAACATCCTCTTATCTTTAAAACCTTCAGAACTGTAATACCCAGGTGCTTAGAATGTGCTCTGAACTGCATTTTCATCTTTTCTTTTGGTGTGATGTGAGAGGGTCTGTTTGATATAAAATCCTTAATATTCAGTTAATTGACAACTTATTATACATGAATGCTCCAAATATATTCCAAAACTGTTTTCTTTGCAGAGTACAGGTGCACAAGCAGAGGTAACTATGGTTGCTGTTGCCAGGACACAGGGTGGAAACGTGAACACCATGGAGTCCCTCTTACAATCTTTCACTGAAGTTTTGCTTTTAATCCATTTCCCTCCCTATTCAGGGACGGTCCAGTCTGGCCCTGTATGAACACAGAAGTGTGTCTGCAGAATTTGACGCATGTCTGCAAACTTTTGCACAGACAAGAGAATCATCTCCACACAAGCATTGCTTATGATCCAGGTGTGATGTTCCTCAGCACTGCTCTTTCTGTTCTTCATCTCTCTCTTGTTCTTTCTCTTCTTCATCTCTCTTATTCTATCTCTTCTTCGCCTCTCTTGTTCTTTCTCTCTATGACATAAAAGGGAAAAGTTATAGATTGTGAATTAATATGAGAAGTCAACTGCACCCCGAACGCTCAGCTCAAGAGAGGAGACCAGACATACAGCCACACAAAGTTGGGCAGCCTGGGCACTAGAGAGGTGAGGAGACTGTGCACTAGGTGAGGAGCTGGTTGCCATACACACATACATGAGAGCTATGGCAGTCCTAACCCTAACCTAACCCTAAAGCCTAAACCTAAACCCTAACCTAACCCTAAACCCTAACCCTAGTCCCCAGAGAAGCGTGCTGACTTGTAATAGCTGCACTTTTTTTCTCCTTCACTATTTCTCTCTCCTTCAGTCATTCACTCATCAGACTCATTTACGAAACATTAATGCAGCTCACTGCATCTTGTTCAGGGACTGGAGACTGCTGGATTCATCAGTATGGTAAGGCCGGCTCCACACTGGAAATAATTACGGCAGGCTGACGAGGTGCAGAGGTGGCAGTGCGAGCTCCTTTCAGGAACGGCGTTTAAAAAGCAGTTTAAAAAGCCCTCAGATGTCGGCATTATCTCGCGTGACCAAATTAGGGGCAAATGAGAAAAGTTTATCTGGCATTTTGGAGTATTGAAAGGGCTTAGGCTTTATAAATTATGCAGGGAATGTGTGTGTGTGTGTGTGTGTGTGTGTGTGTGTGTGTGTGTGTGTGTGTGTGTGTGTGTGTGTGTGTGTTCATGGATGGGGAGAAGAGAACTGTGGGTAATCCCTTCCAGGGCGGGTGTGAGGTGGGATGAAGGCCTGGCTGGATTAAGAGCTAGCTGTTTTGTTTCCCTCTACTCACAGCCACAGCAACTTTACAGGCAGATTAAGCAGAATGACGCTGTAAAACTCTCATTCTGCCTGTGCAAATGAGCACAGGCCGCCTTAGCACACGGGGAAAAGTCACGCAGTAAACTGATTAGAGCTGACCACCCATGAAAAGCACAGAGGAGAGAGAAGAAAAGACCTGATTTAATAAGCAGCACATTTTTCTGCCTACATCACAGCAGTCTCCTGTGGGGAGAGTGGCCATGCAGGCCCATTCAAACAGGGTACATACCCATAAATCAGGGTATATTACCCATAAATCTGGCTACCTACCCATCAATCAGGATATAGTATCTTTAAATCTTTGGTGGTTATAGCAGGTGTAGTGGGTGTAGTGGGTGTAGCAGGAGTAGAGGATGTAGCAGGTGTAGAAGGTGTAGTGGGTGTAGCAGGTGTAGCAGGTGTAGCAGTTGTATCAGGTGTAGCAGGTGTAGTGGGTGTAGCAGGTGTTGTGGTTGTAGCAGGAGTAGTGGATGTAGCAGGTGTAGAAGGTGTAGTGGATGTAGCAGGTGTAGAAGGTGTAGTGGGTGTAGAAGGTGTAGTGGCTGTAGCTGGTGTAGTGGGTGTAGCAGGAGTAGTGGATGTAGCAGGTGTAGAAGGTGTAGTGGGTGTAGCAGGTGTAGCAGTTGTATCAGGTGTAGCAGGTGTAGAGAGTGTAGCAGGTGTAGTGGATGTAGAGGGTATAACGGTTGCAGCAGGTGTAGCAGCTATAGCGGGTGTAGCAGGTGTAACAGGTGTATAGCAGTTGTGGCAGGTGAAGTGGTTGTAGCTGGTGAAGTGGGTGTAGCAGGAGTAGAGGATGTAGCAGGTGTAGAAGGTGTAGTGGGTGTAGCAGGTGTAGTGGATGTAGCAGGTGTAGAAGGTGTAGTGGGTGTAGCAGGAGTAGTGGATGTAGCTGGTGTAGAAGTTGTAGTGGGTGTAGCAGGAGTAGTGGATGTAGATGGTGTAGTGGGTGTAGCAGGAGTAGTGAATGTAGCAGGTGTAGAAGTTGTAGTGGGTGTAGCAGGAGTAGTGGATGTAGCTGGTGTAGTTGGTGTAGCAGTAGTAGTATATGTAGCAGGTATAGAAGATGTTGTGGGTGTAGCAGGTGTAGCAATTGTATCAGGTGTAGCAGGTGTAGTGGGTGTTGCAGGTGTTTTGGTTGTAACAGGTGTAGCAGGTGTAGTGGGTGTATAGTGGGTGTAGCAGGTGCAGTTCGTGTAGCAGGTGTAGTGGGTGTATAGTGGGTGTAGCAGGTGTAGTGGGTATAGCAGGTGTAGTGGGTGTATAGTGGGTGTAGCAGGTGTAGTTCGTGTAGCAGGTGTATAGTGGGTGTAGCAGGTATAGTGTGTGTAGCAGGTGTAGCAGGTGTAGTGGTTGTAGTGTGTGTAGCAGGTGAGGTCTCAGGTGCATCACATGTGGAGATAATCTGTGAAGACAGAGGGAAAGTGTCACCATGGACACGTCCTGATGGGATTTGATTCAATGTTATTAACTTTGAGGTTGCCTGGACTTCCCTCATTTACTGCAAGCTGTTAATTTACATCCACCCAAGAATTTTGCACATTTTTATGATAAAATGAAAACAATTGCTTTGAACAGAGGTGGTCAAGGAGCAGAGTGTGGAATGTTTAAACCTTTAGTGAGAGTTTTTGATCTTTGTAAGCCCTCCATCAGATATCTTCACCTTGGATAGCAATCTCTACTGGATCTGTGGGGCATAGCTTCAGGTCAGACTCACTTCATGGCTCATTTCAGGAGTTATACAACAGTAAACACAACATTCCTTCTTCCAGTTAGATCACTCTGTTCTTCCTGGAATTCACTGGACCTAAAATGAAAGCAATAACTAGTTCAACTAAACGTAATTAAAGTTAAACTAAACGTATTAAAGTTAAATTAATGTATTAGTACATAAAAGTGAATTTTATCTTTTCTGTAATATTGTTGGCTAGTTTCAATTTTTTCACTTCCCTTTTTGGAACATCATGCTAAGAACAGTGTAAATTCTAGAATGGCAGCTGAACATGATTGACGTTTTAGCCCCGCCCATTCCCCCGATGTAATGAGACTGGTCCTGTCCATTAACAAGGATATATAGATTTGATTAAATTATTTGCACCATTGATGCATTAAAATAACTGTGAATGTACCTACATTAAAATATAAAGAAGAATGAAATTATTTTAATTACCTTGAAATGAACAGCAAGGACTAGTCAGTCCTGAATCACTGATTCTGTTTTTTACTGGTCTTATCACGGTTGAAGAATGAAATTAACTCTTATTGTATATCTGTGGAGAAACAAATCATGAATAAAACGATGTTTGTGCTGTTTATGCCACACAAGAGAAATGTGTGGTATTTTGGTTATGTGTGGAATCTCAACTATGTTTACAAAATGTAATTGTAAACAGTGAAACACATAAAAAGTGTAGCAGTAAGTTCCTTACAAGTAGCAATAGTGGTAACATAACATTACTGGGTTACAGCACAAACCAATATGCATACAATCAAAGTGGAGTCAAAGTGGAAATGCTCTGGGTGTGTGTGTTAATCAGCAGTGGTGAGAGAGAACACAGAGTGTGTTTCTGCGTCCTCCGACACTCCCTCTGGTTGGCGCGGGACTAATCCCTGTACCCTAATGTTCTTAGTTGGCAGAGTGTTTGACACATATGTAGATACTTACATTATGGAGCTGAGATTTTCCCAGATTCATGTGACGTCTGCGTTTCTCTGTAAACATTCCTGTTGCCATGGAGTTGTTCTCCATTAAGATCTCTCAGATGTTAGCCACACTGGAGCTGTAATCAACCTCTAGACAGAGTGATGATTATCAGCACTGTATCATGCCTTTTAGTTGTGTAATCAATAGACTGTATGTTAATATCTGTTTTCGACAATATTATAATAATGTATGTGTGAATTTGTTGACTTTATGGAGAATTTGTACGGAAGTGACCTAAATGAAGCTAGCTGATGCTGCCAAGTCTAGTTTCAGATTTGGGGATAGGGGTAGTGTTAGGGGTTAGGGGAATGGGTGGTGTTAGTGGTAGGGGAAGGGGTTAGGGAGATTGGTAGTGTTAGGGGTTAGGGGAAGGGGTTAGGGATATGGGTAGTGTTAGGGGTAGGGGTAGGGGTTAGGGATATGGGTAGTGTTAGGGTTTAGGGTAGTGTTAGGGGTAGGGGAAGGGGTTAGGGAGATGGGTAGTGTTAGGGGTAGGGGAAAGGGTTAGGGGGATGGGTAGTGTAAGGGGTTAGGGAGATGAGTAGTGTTAGGGGAAGGGGTTAGGGAGATGGGTAGTGTTAGGGGTTAGGGTAGTGTTAGGGGTAGGGGAAGGGATTAGGGAGATGGGTAGTGTTAGGGATTAGGGGAAGGGGTTAGGGAGATGAGTAGTGTTAGGTGTTAGGGGAAGGGGTTAGGGATATGGGTAGTGTTCGGGGTAAGGGGTTAGGGTAGTGTTAGTGGTAAGGGAAGGGGTTAGGGAGATGGGTAGTGTTAGGGGTAGAGGAAGGGGTTAGGGGTTTGGGTAGTGTTAGGGTTGGGGAATGGGTTAGGGGTTTGGGTAGTGTTAGGGGTTAGGGGAAGGAGTTAGGGAGATGGTTAGTGTTAGGGGTAGGGGAAGTGGTTAGGGGTTTGGGTAGTGTTAGGGGTTAGGGGAAGGGGTTAGGGGTTTGGGTAGTGTTAGGGGTTAGGGGAAGGGGTTAGGGATATGGGTAGTGTTAGAGGTTAGGGGTTAGGGTAGTGTTAGGGGTAGGGGAAGGGATTAGGGAGATGGGTAGTGTTAGGGGTAGGGGAAGGAATTAGGGATATGGGTAGTGTTAAGGGTAGGGGAAGGGGTTAGGGAGATGGGTAGTGTTAGGGAGTGGGGAAGGGGTTTGGGTAGTGTTAGGGTTAGGGGAAGGGGTTAGGGATATGGGTAGTGCTAGGGGTTAGGGGAAGGGGTTAGGGAGATGGGTAGTGTTAGGGGTTAGGGGTTTGGGTAGTGTTAGGGGTTAGGGGTTAGGGTAGTGTTAGGGGAAGGGGTTAGGGGTAGTGTTAAAGAGACTTGCAGAGTGTTGATAGAATACTTGTTGGCAGTTTTAATTATCATTTTACATCTGCCAATGTAATCATTTTTTCTTTATATGTTCTTTATATCAAGTAAATATATAGTTTGGTTAAAATAGATTGTGATCAGATCACTCTGACTGAAGATATATGTCTGACAATTGAAAATAACACACTGATAGCTCTGATTCAACCCATTCTCAGGATTGTAATGTATCCATTTATAAACTGAAACCCACAGTTGCACTAAAACAGCAGTGTGCCCTTGGGGAAGGAGAGAAGGAGAAAGGGGGGAAGAGGGAGAGAGAGGAGGTGGTGGTGGCGGCCATGGTGACGATGGTGTGGATCCAGCCTGTTAGTGTAGTGAGAGTGTTACGGAGGGTCAGACTCCAGTTCCCAGTTAATGAGGTAATGAGGGCTCAGACCTTAGATCGCCATGGCGCCTAACGACACCGTTAATCCCCACGGCGATGGTGCTGCTAAGGCAATCGCTTTTTTGCCCCGTGTGGCGAAATATCCAAGCAACACCTTTTTGCGCCCCAGGTCACATGTAAGACAGGGTCCTGATGAACTAAAAATAACCCTTCACAAAAGCCAGCATGGATAATGCTGGTCGTAAGGGTTCAGTCCTGTGTGCTTTCACTGGCCTTAAAGCATGAGAGTCTGGGTAAACAAAACACAGTTATGCACCCTTTTATAGACTTAAATATGTTTTGTGTGTGTGTGTGTGTGTGTGTGTGTGTGTGTGTGTGTGTGTGTGTGTGTGTGTGTGTGTGTGTGTGTGTGTGTGTGTGTGTGTGTGTGTGTAATTTCTTTATTCTATTAAGCTGATTTGCAGCTGGGTCTTTTTAAATCTAATCTATTAATGTGATGAGGTTTCTGCATTAAATTTCAGTTTGAGTTTAGCATAAAGATGACTGTAGCATAAAGATGATGAGTTTTCATGTGGACATTACTCATCGCCAGGTATCATGGACTTTAGCTAAAGCAAATAAGGCAAAATCCTTATATGTTACTACAGGAATTATGCATAGAACTGAACTTTGTGTTGTTCACTCCAGTCTGTGTGGACTGAACTTTAGCAGTATGGTCTTGGATCCAGAGTGATCTCTTACCGTTTATAGGCATCTGTCTCTATTCACAAAAGGGGCAAAGATTATTCAATAATTTGCATTATTTGTATAATTTGTATTACCTTCACCAATATGCACCAAAACCCTTGATATTAATTTGCATAGCTGGACTTTTACCTTTAATGTGAAGAAGATTTCACTGCAAATCTGAACTTGGAGTGCAGATGTTCAAGCTGCTTCATGGCTGTTACTGAACCTGCAGGTTCAGATGAGGAGCTCATAATGACGAGGGACAGGGACACTTCTCACTGGAGTCTTAAATAAATAATCATAGTGTATTAGATGAATGGGGCCCTTATGGAGCAGTGAGCGTGAGGCCCTGGTTTAAAGTCTGGATAATTGCTTTGGGCATGAATGCAGACTCGGGGTCAGTTCCTAACACAGCATCACCAATCCACTGCTGTTATATCCAAATTCCCGACACACCAAGCCCTGACATGCACCCAGACCAAGTAAAACAAGATTATTCACACTGGCCAAGCTTACAAGCACAAGTACACATACTCACACACACAGCCTTGTACTGTATGTAGTCAGATGAAAATAAAATTTACAGTGTTTAGCCCAGAAGAACATGATTGGTCTGACTGCTGCACACTGAACCCGCTCAAAGGATGTAACACACACAGCAACACATACTTACACATATTATAAACACCCTCTCTCTCTCTCTCTCTCTCTCTCTCTCTCTGTCTCTCTCTCTCTCTCTCTCTCTCTCTCTCTCTGACGCAGTTCCAGATGTGCTGTGGTTGGATTATTCTGTCTTGCCAACTAAGACCTGCCCTGCCAGCGAGAGACAAGTAGAGGTTTAGATTCCCTCACACTTCATCCACCTGTTCCCTCCTTCACCTTCCCAAAACAGCCTGAGGTGGTTCGTGGTTCTGGGACGAGAGGGTGTTCTGTGAGTAGTTCATGTGAGTAGGTCGTGTCAGTAGGTCATGTGAGTAGGTCATGTGAGTAGTTCATTTGAGTACTTCATGTGAGTACTTCATGTGTTTAGTGAGAATTTGCACTGGCATTTCAGTATTTTTAAGAAAAAAAATATTTGTTTTAAATGAGTTTTACCTTATTAGGGATTAGCAGCATCAAGCCATTACTAAATGGCTATCAAATAAAATGTGGAATAACTGTAACAGTAACTGTAACTGCAGCTAGAGAGAACTGAAGCTGTTACTGATTAGAAACCAACGTTTTCTGAAATCAGGTTATGCACTTTATCCTTGCCAATAAAATGTTTCAGGTTTGTGATTTACACATTCATGCAATAACAAAAAGAATAAAGATTCTTATAATTTAATTGCAGGTGTGTAGAGTTGAGTGTAAGTGTGTAGAGTTGAGTGTAAGTGTGGGTGTGTAGAGTTGAGTCTCAGTGCAGCTGTGCTCTCCAGCGTGGGTGAGTGGAATCTTGGACTGTACGTTTATCTCTGCACTGCCCCACAGGTGGGGATGATCTTTACTGCTCCCCACACCCCTCTCTCCTCCCATCTCCTATCTCACTCCATCTCACTAGAATACACCACCACAGGCACAGCTCACAATAACAGATGTGGGGCCCTTCATCACCTCATCACACACCTCCTACAACAGGGGAAATTAGGGCTACTTTTGCACAACCTACAGCCCCACTAAACACCGTCCAAGATCCCAGACTGATCACTGGACCTATTTCAGCTCCCCTCTCTCTTTCTCTCTCTTTCTCTCTCTCTCTCTCTCTCTCTCTCTCTCTCTCTCTCTCTCTCTCTCACACACACTCTCTCTCTCACGCTCTCTCTCTCTCTCTCTCTCTCTCTCTCCTACTCCTCTCTCTCTCATACACACACACACTCTCTGCTTATCTTTGCCTTTGGCCAAAACCTGCTCCTTCACTCCCTGCTGCCCTGGGAAATTCTCCCTCAGTTATTGTAGCACTAGCCCTTGCTGAAGAGCAGAGAGATAGTATCAGCTGGGGGAGGTTCTCCTCTCAGGAATCAGGGCTTTGTGACTTTCGAGAGAAACACACAACTGGTCAGATGATGCCGTTCATTGCTGCGTCTGCCCCTTAATCTCTGTTTATAGGAGGGTGGGGGGGTGGACCAGGTGTCTTTGGGGTGGCGTCAACTTCTCCCACACACCTCAGAGGATTTCCTGTGCTGCTTCTTTAACTAAGCAGAGAAACCTTGTTATCTTAACAGGAAGGCAAATGGCTTTAAAAATGTGCCAAATATATGTGTGACAAGAGCTTTAATAGGCCAATCCTTTCAGCACTGGTGGACTGGGTTTGACAGCGGAGTCATTGCTGCAGGAGGGTGCAGAACTCAGTTTTCATTTCAACCAATCTAAAGACATTATTACACCATTTAATGGGCAGCCGGCAGGGTTCAATCTACCTTTGGTTAAAATGTCAAGGCCCTTTGGTGGTGTGAGACCCATCATTTGTCTGTCTTGTCAACTTCCTGTTTTTCTCTGAAGATCCATGACCTTATACACCTGCCTCAAAAACATCTCTGAACATACGCGTTGGAGCATGTCCAGACAAGGCACACTCAGCTTGTCTACCCCCACAGTGAGACTTGTCTACCCCCACAGAGAGACTTGTCTGCCCCCACAGAGAGACTTGTCTGCCCCCACAGAGAGACTTATCTGCCCCCACAGAGAGACTTGTCTACCCCCACAGAGAGACTTGTCTGCCCCACAGTGAGGCTAGTCTGCCCCACAGAGAGACTTATTTGCCCCCACAGAGAGACTTGTCTGCCCCCACAGAGAAGTGTGTCTACCCCCACAGAGACACTAGTCTGCCCTGCAGAGATGCTAGTCTGTCCCACAGAAAGACTTATCTGCCCCCACAGAGAGACTTGTCTACCCCCACAGAGAAACTTATCTGCCCCCACAGAGAGACTTGTCTGCCCCCACAGAGAAGCATGTCTACCCCCACAGAGAGACTTATCTGCCCCCACAGAGAGACTTGTCTACCCCCACAGAGAGACTTATCTGCCCCCACAGAGAGACTAGTCTGCCCTACAGAGAGGCTTGTCCATCTTGTGCTCTGACTGTCTTAGATCTTCATTTCTTAGGGGTACAATAAAAAAATCTGTTTTGTGTGAAACACCTGGAGCCTATTTGGGGTGTCTGACCTTCACACAGAATATGTAGAAAATGCCTGATCCTCCCAGACCTCAAAGACAAGGAGCATTCTAGCTGTGATAGCTGAGGCATCATAACTGAGGAGTCATATCTCAGGAGTCATAACTGATGAGTCATATGTGTGGAATCATAACTGAGGAGTCAAAACTGCGGAGTCACATCTGAGGAGTCATAACTGAGGAGTCACATCTGAGGAGTCATAACTATGGAGTCACATCTGAGGAGTCATAACTGGGGAGTCATAACTGTGGAGTCACATCTGAGGAGTCATAACTGAGGAGTCACATCTGAGGAGTCATAACTGTGGAGTCACATCTGAGGAGTCACAACTGGGGAGTCACATCTGAGGAGTCATAACTGGTGAGTCATAACTGTGGAGTCACATCTGAGGAGTCATAACTGAGGAGTCACATCTGAGGAGTCATAACTGAGGAGTCACATCTGAGGAGTCATAACTGTGGAGTCACATCTAAGGAGTCATAACTGTGGAGTCATAACTGTAGAGTCATATCTAAGGAGTCATACTGAGGAGTCATAACTGGGCAGTCATGGCCTAGCGGTTAGGGAACTGGTCTTGTGACCGGAGGGTCGCAGGTTCGATTCCCAGACCTGAGGCCATGACTGAGGTGCCCCTGAGCAAGGCCCTAACCCTCAATTGCTCACTTGTATAAAAATGAGATAAAAATGTAAGTCGCTCTGGATAAGGGTGTCTGCCAAATGCCGTAAATGTAAACTGTGGAGTTATATCTGAGGAATCATAAGGAGGAGTCAGATCTGAGGAGTCATAGCTGTGGAGTTACATCTGAGGAATCATAAGGAGGAATCACATCTGTGGAGTCCATAACTGAGGAGTCATAAATGTGGAGTCACATTTCCACTCACCCTTGGGAGTGAACCTGTGCACCGAAAGGTTGGAAACCTTTTTTTTAACTCTTCCTCAAAACCTAACCCCAACCCTAACCCAGGTTATGTTCATAAATGATTGGCCATTGGCAAACGGGCCTTTAGCATTGAGTGTAAACAAATGTGCTAATACCACATAACAGTTCACTGTGGATACTGCTCAGGGAGCAGCAGTAGCCAATCACACTGGTTTCATTATCACTCTAATTTGTATTAGAGAGGCCTTTACTCTCAGGAATAATTATGTATCCAGCGTTTGCTCTCTTAATGAGGTTACACCTAAGTCTTAAAATAGAATAGTGTGTCTTGGATGTGTTTTGAAAAAAGAATTTGTGTAGTTAATGTGTTGCTTAACCTCCATCTTAATTTTTCTTTTTAATTGATGTTTGTTCGCCATTCAATGTGACAAACCTTGTGCAACAGTAGAGCAGAGTTCCATCAGTCTGCAGCAATAAGAAAAATATTAACAATGCTCAAGGAAGAGTCGTCATCACTGGAAGTGGCGGTGTGTTCTTGCATTGTTTATACAAGCCCCTGTCTGTGGACTCCTGTCTGCTACAGTACCTTATCACTTTGTTAGGTGAGTAGATCAATGATGGGAAGCCAGCTCTTACCACCAAACACAGGTCGGCCTTTAAGAACACACCAGACCCGAGATCACATCACAAAAAGCTGTTATCTGATCAACAGACTCTCATCTCTCGCCAGTTCACTCCCTACCTCACTGACACATGCAGCCCTGCTGTTATTCAGTTGTTCAGTTTTCCTGAAGTAGGTGAGCATATTATCAGTAGTAGCATATTTTTAGCACAGCAGTATTAGCACATTATTAGCACGGTATCACCACAGCTAAAGAAATTGGGGAAATTCCTTTAAACTGATACATGTGTCCTACATTCATCGACCTTTTGCATCTGTGACCCAATAAGTTCACAAATCTTTCATAACAGTTCACGTAACACTAGAAACATAATAAAAACAAATGTGTGTCTTTAATTGAGCTGACAGTAAAATAAGATTTTACTAGGCAAGAATAAAATAGCTGAAAAGTAGAAAAATACTGACAACCATTTAATCAACCAAATACTGGACAAAACACCTGCAAGTGTTCCTATCCCCCCCACCACCCTCACCTTTATTTCCTCTGTAAGGTTCAGTAAGAACACCACCTCACCTGTGATGGAGGTGGGCTTATAGTGCTGTAGATCTTATAGTGCTGCTACTGCGTCGGGTTAACTGCCACTACTTGGAATCTTTCACAGGTGAAGAACCTTTACCCTCCGTCCTCAGGGGGGCAACTGTACTAAAAAATGTAGGGCCAGGACAGAACCGCTGCACACTCTACCCCACTAATCCATTCATCCCCACCCCACTACTCCACCTCTTAGCCAGTACAGTAGGTTAGACTATTGAAATACAGGAATCAATGCTGGTACCTAGAAGTATAAAATAATTATAAACTCTATATAAGACAATGATAAGTGCAATCATAAACAATATCAAACTATATGTTCTAGAGTTTCAGTATGAATTTCGTGGGCGCAGGATCAATGGAATTGATGGAATGGAATAATGGAGTCCTTATGTGTTTGAAGACAGTAAAGGACTCTGCTGTCCAGACAGCCAGTTGAAGTTTTTCCATCATCCAAATGCGAGGTCAAAGAATAGTCTCTATGTTTGTCTTTCACATGATGAAACACAACAGGCTGAGATACAGATGGAAACCTCAGTGTCAGAATGTGGAATGGAAGAGTTAATCTGGTATCGTCAGCAAAGCAGTGGTAGGAGAAGCCTGGAGAATACATGATGTCCTCCAGACAACGAGTACACAAAGAGAAGGGTGCCTAGGATTAGACCAGTAAAGAGTTTAGATGGATGTGAAATGGCCCTCCAGATAGAAACACCAAGGCTGGAGAGAACAGAGAGGTGGATGTTGTGGTTTACAGTGTCAAACGCTACTGAAAATTTCAGAAGAATCACGAAGTATGACACTTTGACAGTTTGACTTCGGCAACTTGAAGTTTCTCTGTCGATGCTATGAGAGCTGTTTCTGTTGATTGTGCCAATTTGTAGTCAGACTCATCAGGATGGTGGAGCTGGTTCTGGGGGAGGGAGATATAATTGATTAAGAGATAATTGATTGTAAACTGTTCATTCAAGAACATTTGTGAGGATATAATTGCTAATGATGGAGTTGTCAATTGTAACCTTCTTTAAGTTTGGTATCACCTTGGCAGTCTTGAACCCAGGTGGTATATGTTCAGGGAAGAAGGAGTTGTTGGTGGTGGCAGAGATTAAAGGAAGCAAATCTCTGAAGATTGTCTGGAACATTTTGGAACAAAATGTCTGGAACAAAAAGGAACAGAGAGGAACTACAGAGGCCTTGTAGTTGCATTTGGGAGTCAGGAGAAAAAGAAGCCAGGGAGAGGCAAGGAGAAGAAACAACATGGAAGAGCATGGGTTAGATGCTGATGATTAAAAAAATTCCTCTGTAGTAGAATGACTTCCAGTGAGACTTTGGAAAAGACAGACTGGTATGAGCTGAGGTCTGAATCTAGGTGAGTTTTCTGAGGTCTGAATCCAGGTGAGTTTTCCTCCACCATCTCCCTGCAGTCCTTTGTTCTCATCTGTGGCAACACAGTGCTTGCATTAGCCAGGTGTCAGGTAGGGCATGTCTAGAGAACTACATCCACCTCTTTACTACATCCACCCCATCCACCTCTCTACTACATCCACACCATCCACCTTCCTACTACATCCACACCATCCACCTCTCTACTACATCCACACCATCCACCTTCCTACTACATCCACCCCATCCACCTCTCTACTACATCCACCCCATCCACCTCTCTACTACATCCACACCATCCACCTCTCTACTACATCCACACCATCCACCTTCCTACTACATCCACCCCATCCACCTCTCTACTACATCCACACCATCCACCTCTCTACTACATCCACACCATCCACCTCTCTACTACATCCACCCCATCCACCTCTCTACTACATCCACCCCATCCACCTCTCTACTACATCCACACCATCCACCTCTCTACTACATCCACCCCATCCACCTCTCTACTACATCCACCCCATCCACCTCTCTACTACATCCACACCATCCACCTCTCTACTACATCCACACCATCCACCTCTCTACTACATCCACACCATCCACCTCTCTACTACATCCACACCATCCACCTTCCTACTACATGCACACCATCCACCTCTCTACTACATCCACACCATCCACCTTCCTACTACATCTACACCATCCACCTCTCTACTACATCCACACCATCCACCTTCCTACTACATCCACCCCATCCACCTCTCTACTACATCCACCCCATCCACCTCTCTACTACATCCACACCATCCACCTCTCTACTACATCCACCCCATCCACCTCTCTACTACATCCACCCCATCCACCTCTCTACTACATCCACACCATCCACCTCTCTACTACATCCACACCATCCACCTCTCTACTACATCCACACCATCCACCTCTCTACTACATCCACCCCATCCACCTCTCTACTACATCCACACCATCCACCTCTCTACTACATCCACCCCATCCACCTCTCTACTACATCCACACCATCCACCTCTCTACTACATCCACCCCATCCACCTTCCTACTACATCCACCCCATCCACCTCTCTACTACCTCCACACCATCCACCTTCCTACTACATCCACACCATCCACCTCTCTACTACATCCACACCATCCACCTTCCTACTACATCCACCCCATCCACCTCTCTACTACATCCACACCATCCACCTCTCTACTACATCCACCCCATCCACCTCTCTACTACATCTACCCCATCCACCTCTCTACTACATCCACACCATCCACCTCTCTACTACATCCACCCCATCCACCTCCCTACTACATCCACACCATCCACCTCTCTACTACATCCACACCATCCACCTCTCTACTACATCCACACCATCCACCTCTCTACTACATCCACACCATCCACCTTCCTACTACATCCACCCCATCCACCTCTCTACTACATCCACACCATCCACCTTCCTACTACATCCACACCATTCACCTCTCTACTACATCCACACCATCCACCTTCCTACTACATCCACCCCATCCACCTCTCTACTACATCCACACCATCCACCTCTCTACTACATCCACCCCATCCACCTTCCTACTACATCCACCCCATCCACCTCTCTACTACATCCACACCATCCACCTTCCTACTACATCCACACCATCCACCTCTCTACTACATCCACCCCATCCACCTTCCTACTACATCCACCCCATCCACCTCTCTACTACATCCAGACCATCCACCTCTCTACTACATCCACCCCATCCACCTCTCTACTACATCCACCCCATCCACCTCTCTACTACATCCACACCATCCACCTCTCTACTACATCCACCCCATCCACCTCTCTACTACATCCACACCATCCACCTCTCTACTACATCCACACCATCCACCTTCCTACTACATGCACACCATCCACCTCTCTACTACATCCACACCATCCACCTTCCTACTACATCCACACCATCCACCTCTCTACTACATCCACACCATCCACCTCTCTACTACATCCACACCATCCACCTCTCTACTACATCCACACCATCCACCTCTCTACTACATCCACCCCATCCACCTCTCTACTACATCCACACCATCCACCTCTCTACTACATCCACACCATCCACCTCTCTACTACATCCACCCCATCCACCTCTCTACTACATCCACACCATCCACCTCTCTACTACATCCACACCATCCACCTCTCTACTACATCCACCCCATCCACCTTCCTACTACATCCACCCCATCCACCTCTCTACTACATCCACACCATCCACCTTCCTACTACATCCACACCATCCACCTCTCTACTACATCCACACCATCCACCTTCCTACTACATCCACCCCATCCACCTCTCTACTACATCCACACCATCCACCTCTCTACTACATCCACACCATCCACCTCTCTACTACATCCACCCCATCCACCTCTCTACTACATCCACACCATCCACCTCTCTACTACATCCACACCATCCACCTCTCTACTACATCCACCCCATCCACCTCTCTACTACATCCACACCATCCACCTCTCTACTACATCCACACCATCCACCTCTCTACTACATCCACACCATCCACCTCTCTACTACATCCACACCATCCACCTCTCTACTACATCCACACAATCCACCTTCCTACTACATGCACACCATCCACCTCTCTACTACATCCACACCATCCACCTCTCTACTACATGCACACCATCCACCTCTCTACTACATCCACACAATCCACCTTCCTACTACATGCACACCATCCACCTCTCTACTACATCCACACCATCCACCTCTCTACTACATCCACACCATCCACCTCTCTACTACATCCACACCATCCACCTCTCTACTACATCCACACCATCCACCTCTCTACTACATCCACACCATCCACACTACATCTATCCTTCCACCTGTTTTCACATTTCACAAGACTAAATCTTGGAGAATGATCCAGTTAAACATACATCTGCTCTGACATGACACATCCAGGTCCAGTGGGAACATAGACAACATTCCAGACATTCAGGGCTCTGATTTCAGACTTGATCCACAAAGTTCACAGAGCTCAGGGGTCGTCCTGAAATGAAGCCCTTCAGCTGAGTGAATATGAGGTGATTTAATATCAGGTCAAAGCTAGAAGACAAACTTTTTATTGTTTTGGCCTTTTTAGAGAAATTTAAGGTTCACTGAAGACCATGCATCACAGAGATGAATATGTCTATTTGACTATGTCTGCATATAGTTGTGTGACTGTTGTCTATATACACGTCTGTATGTGTGTGTGTGTGTGTGTGTGTGTGTGTGTGTGTGTGTGTGTGTGTGTGTGTGTGTGTGTGTGTGTGTGTATGTGTGTGTGTGTACACAGACATACACACACACACACACACACACACACACACACACACACACACACACACACACACACACACACACACACACACACAGGTGCTATGCCCTGCAGCCTAACAGGGTAAGTGCTTTTCAGGCATGTAGAAATGAGCCAGTGGATCAAAGGGAACCCAGCAACGGGGCCACAGCTCACTGTACTGACCACAGCTCACTGTACTGACCACAGCATCCAGCAGGGCCACAGTTCACTGTACTGACCACAGCGTCCAGCAGGGCCACAGTTCACTGTACTGACCACAGCATCCAGCAGGGCCACAGTTCACTGTACTGACCACAGCATCCAGCAGGGCCACAGCTCACTGTACTGACCACAGTGTCCAGTGGGGCCACAGATCACTGTACTGACCACAGCATCCAGTGGGGCCACAACACAGCAGCAGCAGCACAGTAGATATATACTGTAAAAATAATTATTATTATGCTTTGTATCCAAGAGAATAGCAGAAAGATCATTAACTGAGAAGTGTTATAGACAAATAAAACCCTTTCTTTTTAAAATACCCAACATTATTTTTTCCAAATCAGTACATTCATTGTATGATTTACTGACTATTTTTCACCAGATATAAGTCACACTAACAGTCCCCACAGGATAAGCATCACTTCAGAAGAACCTCAGCAGGACGGTGGGGCGTTTCGGTGAGTTTGACGTTTAGGGAACCCAAGGCAGTACATACTCTCATTTTGATTCAATTTTCCATTTCTTTCATTTGTAGTTTTTTGTCTGGCTGAATGTTGTCACGTCGTAAGAACATTTTATTCCTCCTGCGTATTTCCACCTCTGTGGAATAATCTCTTTGCCCGGACAGAAATCTCACTGTCGGATAATCACAGATAAATATGCTTAATTGAGGCCAAGTGAACTTTCTGTATCTCCACCACAGTCAAGCAATCTAAAGACTGGGTTAACGCTCGATGCACACACACACGCACACACACACACACACACACACACACACACACACACTAAAAGCAAATGTGATAATTAGAGCAGTGCTTCTTCCCTCACAGCACTGAGTGCAGAAGACACTCGATACACACACACACACACACACACACACACACACACACACACACACACACACACACACACACACACACACACACACACAGATTGCCTTAACACTCAATACACACTCATACATACTGCCTTAACACTCCATACACACACACATACATACTGTCTAAACATTTGATACACACACACATACTGCCTTAACACTCAATACACACACATACATACTGTCTTAACACTCAATACACACACACACACACACATACGGCCTTAACACTCAATACACACACACATACATACTATCTTAACACTCAATACACACACACAGACTGCCTTAACACTCGATACACACACACATACTAAAGTAATACTTGATACACACACACATACTACCTTAACACTCGATACACACATACATACACGGACTGTCTTAACACATGATACACACACATACATACTAACTTAACATGCGATACCCACACACATACATACCGTCTTAATAACACACAGATTGCCTTAACACTCAATACACACTCATACATACTGCCTTAACACTCCATACACACACACATACATACTGTCTTAACACTTGATACACACACACAGGCTGCAATAATATCCCCCCCCCCCCCCCCCCACACACACACACACACACACACACACATCTCAGCTATAATGCTTTTTACCCTCTCAACTATAGAGGACGATTTTACATTTACAAATACACATGTGGACACACATACACACACACATACAAGCATACATGCTCACAAGCACAAATACACACTTGCATTTACAGTATTTTATTAACAAGATTTGGTGTAATATCAAATGAATATTAAACAATGACTTGAAAAATTAAAAGTTTCCATGTAAATGTTCATGAACAATTATCTGGACTGTTGTTCAACATCAGCACACTAAATACTTCATGATGTAATCAATAGGAGTCCTAATGCAAATATTGCATAACCATGATATTGCACTGCAGAAATTAGTGTGTTTGCCTGTAATACCGTATTATTATAATGTCTCTGTCCTAAACACAGACAGTGTGAACATTTGCTGGGTTGGTGTCTGTTGCATGCTCACCACGCTGTGTTGCAGCTAACTGCACATCGCATGCAGCTGTGATACTCGGTGCACAGGAAGCCTGCAGAGGCTGAACAGGTCCAGGTGAGAGCAGGTGAGCGTTAGTGTTCTCTCCCCTTCTGAGGGAAAGACCTTCTCCCTGGTCAGCCTACTGCTGAGACTGGACTGTCGGTACACAGGGGACGGGAAGGTCTAATTACCTATTGTGCCTCACAGAAGCTCCTTAATTACCAACTTCATTAGCTCACTGCTCTTTGTTTTTCTTCAGCAAGGGCTGGCGGGGGGTGGGGGGGTGCAGACAGAAAAGGGATGGTGTATTAGCACCTTTTCTGCCCCTTTTTGAACAGTGCTCTCTCTCTCTCTCCATCTTTCTCTCTCACTCTCTAAGACCACAATCAGGAATCTAATTAGATTCATGGTGAGAACCAGACACTTTCTAACTAGCCTCTGGAGTCCCCTAAAAGGACAGCAAATGACTGGACAAGAGAAAAGGGATTTGCGCGCACACACACACACACACACACACACACACACACACACACACACACACACACATATACACACACATTCACACACAAACAGACACACACACACACATACGCTCACACACACACACACATACTCACACACATAAACACACACACACACATACAGCGCCTCTTCGTGTGAATCGGGTTGCTTCTCCCTCATTACATTTAGAGACACAATGTGCTTTCTTCACTCTAGCAGAACATTTCATACAAAGTTCTTGAGGTGAGAAGGTCCATATACTCTGGATGCGGTCGTTTAAACATGAAAAACCTTTTGGCCTCCTGAATGGTCTCTTAGAGAACAGGCCCTTTTTACAGAACCTCGAACCTAAGCCCCCCCCAATAAGTTCACACTGCCTCCAGCCCTTCCATTGGCTACAAGGATCCTCACGCAATGATAGGTTACAACAGTCTTAAATGTAATTGGCTCAGCTATCAGCATTTGTCCTAATGATTGCCTTTAGACCAGCTAGTGTCTAATGTCAGAAAGGCTGTGTTGTTGTCACAGTGGTCTGTGGAGGAAAAGAGGGTTTCCTGTAAATCTGTGGGTGCTATTAAAACTCTGAGATCAGCAAGTTGAAATTTCAGTGGGCTGTAAAGTCCTGGATTAGGCTGAAAGCATCCCATAAATGTCCTTTTGTCACTAGCTAGTGTGTTACATTACAACACTGCTTAAGCACCCAGTATAAAACACTGTAATTACCGACTTAAAACTATGTTGGATGTGTGTAGATCAATGGTAGGCAGCCACTTTCCTGGCTACATACACAATGGAATGTTGATTATGGGCATATTGTTCACACACAATATGCTAAAATACACTGCTATACTGCGCACACGCGCGCGCACACACACACAAACACACACACACACACACACACACACACACACACACACACACACACACATACACACATACACACACACAGCAGTGCAGAACTCAGGGCTTCTAAGTTCCATGCAGTTATACAACCTTGCTGCTGTGGAAGCTGGCCATGAAGGTTAGTGGTATGGTTAAAGTTTAGTGTTAGGGTTAGGTTTAGGGTTAGTGTTAGTCTTAGTGTTATGGTTAAAGGTTAGTGTTAGGGCTAGGTTTAGGGTTAGTGTTAGGGTTAGGTTAGGGTTAAAGGTTAGTGTTAGGGTTAGGATTAAAGGTTAGTGTTAGTGTTAGGGTTAAAGGTTAGTGTTAGGTTTAGGGTTAAAGGTTAGTGTTAGGGTTAAAGTTTAGTGTTAGGGTAAGTGTTAAAGGTTTAGTGTTAGGGTTAGGTTAGGGTCAAAGGTCAGTGTTAGAGTTAGATTCGGGTTAAAGCTTAGTGTTAATGTTAGGGTTAGGTTAATACCTCAGTTGGCCATGCCTTATTGTGTATCGGTGCACTTCTGGACACAGTCCACATATAGGCATGTCTGCCAAACTCACAGGTGCTTGTACTGTAGTTACCACACTACTGTATTAGAACCACTTCAACATTCTCACTCCTTCAGTAAATTGTTAGTAAATTATCTAATGATAAACCTTTCTAACATTCTGCTCACTTTAAGTTGACCTACTGGTGCGAATAAGAATAGATCTCAAGTTTTAACTGAAGGTCAGCCGCAAAACAAAACAAATAAATAAAACGCCTGCACACTTGAGCGCTCTGAGGAGGGGTGGGGCATTACCAGAGACTATACATTTAATGAGGGCAAATAAGTAAACACCTTGATATTATACACTGGTAAAAGAATAAAAATACAATGAGTAGAAGACGTCCAAAACCTTAACACACATTAGTTTCATAACAGGGACTTAGAAGATAATTACTCCTTACTGGCTCTCAAATTGTTCAGCCTAACGAACTTCTAGAAAGAGGCAAGATATGGAAGAAATTACATTTCTGTATCAGTACAGTTTACCATGATTTTGATGTTAGGCAGCGACGATCTTACACACAGAACGTGAGTGCGTCAAAGCAGCACGTGCGGTTTACGGGTAGGTGCACTGGATGTTGCAAGCCTCACGTGCTATTAGTCATACCAAAGAGTGGGATAATACGACCTATTAAATACGTGTGAACCAAACTATTCTTATTTACAAAAGTGTAAATACTATACAAAATGTACAGACAAAATTTGCGCAACACATGTTTTCATTTTATAGCGCTGAAAATTACCTCATTGAATTGCAAAGGATGTTGCTAGTTTTGGAACTGACTGCAGTAATGCTGACGTTTCAGCACGCAGACTACACTCAGTGAGGCAGTTTTAGAGACCGTGTCTGCCATACAATACCGGGAAGACGGCGAATACGCAAAAGACAAGCGGAATTACTCTGGCAGCGTGTGTGATGTATTTAGTGAAGGCACTGCTTTATTTAGAGACTGGGGATTTTCCGAACAGCGAAGCCCCTGAGGTATTTTATCAGGTGTACAGTCATGCCATATGGAACGCATTAGTAAAAAAGAATGTCAGATACATTTTAATAAAAACGTTTTATTTAGTATTCGTCTCCAGACAGATCGTATATAATTCAGTGCCGATTAGAGAGGCGTGTAAGTAAATTGCACACAGCCATACGACGAAAAACTATGTGGAAGTTACATACATGCGCCAGGACCCTCGCTTCTAGAAAATTCACATAAACTTCTTGCTGCCGAGTGTAAAACTTCAAACCGTATCCATTTAGAGCGTCATACAACGTGAGTTTATCCCCAAGGCTCGTCGTATACACCATCTTAACTCCTACTGTCTCGCTGTCCAGGACAAAAGATCTCTCAATGTAAAATCCCCAGATATTCCACGGAAGTTTGAATATCTTTTAAATGGGCGTCACGTAGAAAAAGATCAGTGTGCTTGCGTGTATTCAAAGTTCTTGGGAAATGGCCCAACTGGCTCTGAAATAGTCCAGCGCACGGGGCCAAGTTCAAGAAGACGCGCGTACTCGTGCCGTGGGCGCGCGCCCAAGGCCCCTCGTCTCGACGGCTGACAGACCAAGTGGCGAGAGAGACGTGAGCCGAAGAGACAACTACAGGTGGAAGAAGTTTTGCATTTCACAATATGAAGGATAAATAATGAAATGAGTAATTTGTCATTTGCGCTACTGGGCTCTTTATTGTATCTTATATTGGGCGTGTTTATGATGAACGCAGACTGTAGTCCGTGTACGTCGATAAACCTTACATAGAGTATGCCTTGTGCCAAATTGTAACAATTTCAGCTGAATGTTAACTTAAATCGTGATACAGTAATACAACAATTGTCTGACTACACCATTTCTTCCCAAAGGCCATGCGACAAAACAAACCAAACTGGGGGAAGCGCTCGCGCACGTCTTCCGCCTCATTATCTCATAAAACAACGTCATGAGCCGCGTGGCCAACCAAAGAGCCTTCTGAGCCTAATCAGACTAATTAAGGTAACAGAAGCTCTGCAGCCGACTCTTGTATGGCAGGAAAAAGTTCTACCTAACCCGTGTTACACGTAGCGCGTGGCGCATCTGTGCTTACGCGCTGGTATATATTACAGGCGTATCATATTGTCTGGTTTAAAGTACACAGATATTTAGTGTGAAGAAAACTGGATGTCATTTATTATAAATTTGGATATTTTAAACATACTACTCGTCATATTTTGCTTTCGCAAAAATCCTATATTTTAACATTTACAACATTTTAATTTATTTAATAAATACGCGGAAAGTTCTCAAATTCTGTGTTTTGTTAATAGTGGCAAAACCCTTAACTCTACTAACGTTACAGTGGTAAACCTTTAACTCTACACTCTGATATGGTGTTTTTTAATTGTGCATAAGCGAGTTTAATAACAGCGGAAGCTGTCCACATATTGTCACCTGAAGATTATTTTGTTGTTGTTATATGACTCTTATAACGCCATAATAATTAGGCATACCTAGTACACATAAATATACATATTAAGATAAAAATATAGCCAGTCGGCCCACTGGCTATATTTTTATCTTAATATGTGTATATTTATTAAAAATTGGATCTTGAAATGCTGAAACAATATGGAGAAACTGTAATATCGAGATAATATTACTAATCGCCGATAAATTCTCAAAATGTCTATTTGACTAAGGTTTACGTAGTCGTGAAGGTCTGCGTGTGTTCGCCTGGAACGCAGCTGTGGCGACGCGCCATGGTCGACTGTCATCCCAGGTTTGATGGTTGGGAATTGGTCAAAATTAAAAATGCACCTAAGTTGAAAATACATGAGCGAGAGACTCTCGTTACAGGCCTAGAGTTATGGGTTACCGTTAGCGGTTAGGGTTAGTAGTTTTATTATTATTATTGTTGTTGTTGTTGTTGTTGTCATATCTTTATTATGGCTGTCTAAGCATTTTTGGCGATGATTTTCAAAGTGGAACCTTTCTCTGCAAATTCTGCATTGCCATAGACCTGCAGAAATCTCCGTAATATTACAGAAATACTGACAAAATGTTAAGATGAACTGAGTGTGGAGAAGAGAGCCCTTATATTTCATTTATTGTTTTGGAAACTGGAGGATTGTCGCGTGTTAATGACTCGTTAGTCTTGTATATTTATTGCTGTACCTACTGTCGGTAACTTCGTTCTCTGGTTTCAAGGATCAGTTTCAAAAGCAGTATAAGGAACGAGATGGAGCAGGTTTGTCATGATGTCACACCCCTGCGCAATAGCTGTACTGTACTATAAATAACCTATCACATCAGAACTAAGCAAGTTGAAAGTTGGAGAAAAACTTCTCTAGGAGCTGTACATGTAGCTATGGCGCTCACACTACATGTAATAGTACTGCACTAGTTCAAGGCCGGCGTGAGGTAGACTTTAGGGGCAGCAAATGTACGCCAATTAATGATTAGTCTGCCCTGAAAGTCAGTCAGGCACTGTAGGTCAGGGTGTTCCACTGTAGACGGTGTTAACGCCACCTTGTTTTTTATCTTCATATTTGTGCCATGTTTACAGTACTTCGAATCAAAGCATGGATATACCGTACAATGAGTCCAGTGCGCACACCGTCCTGTGAAAACGGCTCTTCATATTAGTGGGATCAGCGGATGTAATTAAAGTTAGTAATTGCAGATTAGAGGTTTTGGGTCAGTGGGGTTATTTGATAGGAGGCCGTTTTAAATGACGGGCAATTATTGAGCATCATCGCTCGTGAGGCACAGGTTAGGTTTTACGTCTCTCTCTCTCTCTCTCATCATATATATATATATATATATATATATATATATATATATATATATATATATATATATATACACACATCATTATCACATATCACATAGTGGATGTGTCACTATTTTAAAGCTATATCTATACGGTCTAGACCTGTTTTTGACTCTGTGATGGCCCGAGGAGGGACCGTCATGATTGATCGTATTCATACTCCATAAGCGTGGCATTGTAGTTAATGTTGCCCGTAAACGAGTTCTCCCAGCACGAGCTTAACTAAGCGGGTCAGGGGGTTCCCTATACAGCCAAACATGCTTGTTGGAGGAAGCAAATCGATTCACAGACTATGAGGTCGAATAAATAATAATTTCAATTATTTCAAGATGTGTAAATTGATACATGGAAACTGGTGAATATATTTTTGCAGTAACAGCATATGCTAAGGTTTTTTTTTCTACGTCAGCATCCAAACGTGTGTGATGGTTATATAATTGATACGAGTGCACTTTTTCACACTTTTTCAACTTGCGGCCTTTTACATTTCACCGCTTGGGAGGAAGAGCCAAAGTAAACCTTTAGACCCAAATAATACAAGAAACAAAAAAGGTTATTAAAAGTTTCTATGCCTGCACTGTTTGGCGAAATACGTTTTTCCTCATTTAATTTAAGCTAATTGTCCACCGTTAAATGTAAAACACTGGGTGCGTTTAAATTGGCAGTGTAAAATTAATAAAGGGCTGTAGCCATTAATGAGCGAGCGGGTGCGCGTGGGGAGGGTCCTGTCTTTTTGAGGCACGGCTGAGGGAGAAAGGGCGCCAAATTTGTTTGCAGCGGATCAAGGCTCACCGCCTTCACTGCACTTTCTTTATCTTAATTCCAACTTGAAAAGATATAATTATCTAGTTTGAACAGGACGGCTATCAAATCCTTCTTTAGGCAGGGTAGGGAACAGCTCGAGTGGGTTGTGGGCTCAGAGCCGCTCGGTGTTTCTGCAGATAGGAGTAATGGAGTTGTGGAGTCCGGAGATACAAAGGGCATTAACCTCATTAGCATGAAACCTTTTCTTCTAACTATTGTGGGACCCTTTCAGCCTTCTAATCCCTCTATTTCAAAGCTTGGTTTGTAATAAAGCTTTTAGGGGGTTTTCAAAGCTAATGGTATTCTCTGAAGATTTTTTTATTGCGGTTAGAGTCCATAGGCCGTTTTACAAACCTCCTTCCATGTATGTATAGCTCTTTGAAAAAAAGTCAGAAATTCTGGATTCATCAGATTTTATATGCTGCACAGGATACATGTTTGCCTTCATAAAAATCTCCACGAAGCATAGCCTAAAATATTATGTAAAAATATTATGTGACTAGTTCCACTACGTCCAACTGCGGGGCATTTCCATATGGTTTTGTTTCCCTTGCTGGATCTATTCTTTACTGAACTAGATGATGGGAAATTTTGTTTTTCTTTAAATCATTAAAGTGGGTTAGTTTATAGCTGCTCTAATTTTTGAAGCTGTGTTGTATACTCACTAGGCCTCCCAACCCTGCCGAGAACACGATTTAAAACAAAGCTCCTATTTTGCGGCACATTGCAACCTTCTCTTATCGCCTTGTGAGGGGTAGTCAGATTGTACTAAATTATGTCCAACCAGGCCCCTTGGATCCACGGATTAACAGATTAAAGTGGACCACTGGGCACTGCGTCCCTCTCCCCCATATTACTCGTATGATAATTGCCTAAACTGATTTGCACTTTCACAAAAGCTCGCGGGACTCTTTGTAGCATGAACAGACCAGGCGCTGCTTCTCCATCAATGGGAATAAACTGATTAATGCCGTCTATCAGACTGAGAGGCAAATGAGGCAGTAAAAAACAAGCACTTCGCCGTGAAAAAATAAAAGCTGGAGACTGGTAACATCATTCTTCTTGTGTTACTTTTTAACTGCTCGATTTCGCTCTTACACGAGAAACAGCTTCAGATAACCCAACCAGTGACCACCGTATGCCTCAATGATTTTAAAATGACCCTCCTGTTTTGCATTGATAACCATAAATGACTCCAGTCAGGGAGGCCACTCAAATATAATGCAACTGTACACTTTTGTTCTAAATTAGTGTTGTGACTGTCCGAACAATACTTTTCAAATCTAATGTAAAAATCGCACGCCCAGGGACCGATATTCATCTGTGCTGACAAATCGTGAAGTCTCAGGTTTTATTCTGAGCAACAAGATAAAACTTTATTGACAAAATATTGACAATTATATACTTCTTGGAAGTATATTTTGTGTTAAAATTGTAGCAAACTTAACACAAACACAAAATTATTTACATTCTGGTAAAAGAGAATTTAACAGAAACATTATCTTTTAGGATCTCTGTACATGGAATACGGTCAGTGCTTCCGGTGTCACTGCCGTCACTCCTAACCGGCAGCTCTTTAAATGAGGGGTGAGTCCCGATATGCTCGCACCACAAATATGGACAAAAGGTAAAGCTTAACTTTCAAGGAATGTCTATATTATTTTCCATTGTACGTTTTCGTGGTGAACTCTTTATAAAGTTTGAAAATGTTTGTTTTCCTTTAGATTTTGTACTTATTTAAAACACTATAACGCAGCACCGCTACTTCATATTGTTTCACAACCACTTGGACACGATAATTATAAATTCAAAGACTGCACACTGTCGTAAAAAATGGAAGAAGCACACAACATTTCTGAGTTTGAAAAATAGAATCGAAACCAAAAAAAAAAAACTTTGCAAGAAGGTCAAATTAAATCACCTATCCAAAATTCAATGCTCTACCATGCAATTCAAGTTTTACAAAAACAGTTGTGTATTTTGGTATCTTGGAGTGGAACGTTCGTGTTTTGCAAAAAAAGAAAAAAGTAGAATTCTTAGATGTGCAAATGTCCCACGCGCATTAGGGTTATGGTTTTGGGGTGGGGTGGGGGGGGGGGGGGGTCGTGGGAGATAGTGGTGATGAGTTGGTGCGGGGGTGGGTGGACATGTAATACCTGTCAATCATCTTGCCTTGGCAACGTGAAAAAGTATTGACAGTTCCCTTGTAAGGACAGCAGTGCCACCAATCGGCTCTCTCACCCTCAAGCTGCCGAACTCCGAAGAATCGAAATGTGACATTGGCTTTACCCTCACTGTCCTTCTCTCTGTCCGTACACACCATCCTGTACCGTGTCATCCTTCATGCCACGCTGTTGTCCTGGGTTCAAACAGTTTAAGTCTTTTAATCGTCTGAGGTGACGTCAATTTCCTCGGGACTTCCTTGTTTTGTGGCCAGTCTCCATCGGTTTACGTGATGGGTCCCTTTCTTTTTCTGCTGTGAATCTGAACCCTCCTCCTCGAGTTTCTGGCGTTTAAACTTCGTTCTCCGATTCTGAAACCAAACTTTTACCTGTTAAGAAGACGAGGGAAATAAATAACATGAAACTACAAACCGTTGAAAATTTCTGAGGAGGTTTTTAAGTCGGTCTCTGAATAAAACAGCAAAACAAAGAGACTTGGCCTCTCAAATAGTATCAGTGACGGGCCTGAAAGCTGAACAGCCTTATACAGAAAAGCCGCAGGGCATCTCACAGTCAATCTATCCGAGAGAGGAACTAGTCTTTCGATTCAGAAATCTCATTCTCTATGCTCCCTAACAACATACATGCTGTAAAATTTGTTGGAAAAATAACGATAATCTCAGAGTAAGGTGTCTCATGCAAACTGCTTTCAGATGTAGTCCGCTTTTCTTAAAGCGCATCTGACGTGTCAGCCTTAAGACGAAGTCACCGACCGCATATTTGCAGTGTAGCCGGAATCACAACAATACTTGCTAAAAACAGTACAATAAAATAAAAAGCAATAACCACAAGCGTGAAGCGCCTTGACCAGTAATACAAAACCGATATGAATGAGCCTTTGTCCCGCCACGAATGAACATATAGCTACGTTGTAATCTCACACTTTTTTATGGTGTTAGATAAAAGCTTAGAAAACTTTTCTGTTGCCTCACATGTTTTGCGCTCACGGTTTTAACCGTAGCCTAATTCGTCATATTTTATCTTTCACGTCATCCATACAGCGCATAGAAGACAACCTGGCACGTGAGGTGCGTTTAACGTGCTTTCAGGTGCTAATTGAAGCACTGAAGTGGCTCGTGGTTCATTTCTCTCTCGTGCCCTCTGAAAGCGTCATTTATAAAGAGAAGGCGCTGCTGACACAGGGACAATAGACCCCGACCGGCCACCGAGCCATACGCACAAATGCGATCTTAAATATGGCGAGGGAAAGTCATCGAATACGCCTCTTTCTTTTAAGTATCCTTTTAAACCGTTTAACTGGTTAATTGCCAGGCATTTTCTATAAAGAGCGCCAGCGTGGAGCGGAATCATTCCATCTCCTCGAAATCGAGGTTACAGTCATCGAGGATTTGATTCATCCTAAATCCTTTAGCCCACAGGACATTTTTACGTCAACATCCCATATCTTACACCTTAAAACCTTGATAGAGGGACAAAAGCAACGTGTATCTCTTTACTCAGAAAAATAATAATATATAATAATAGATAGATAATAATAATAATAATCATAACAATAATAAAAATAATAAATATACATCGTGGGTGCATTTGTTTGTACGGAATGCATCCCTGTTGTCACATCATTTACTTTTCCCCACGTTATTTACCTGTACATTTGACTCAAGTACTAAACATACATCACATGAAAATGCATTTTTAAAGGTTTTCAAAGATGAACATACTGGAAATGTGCAAACGGTCCATGAGTAAAAATGACCACATTACAGTACAACTACAATTACAAGCGAGGAACTTTTAATCTAAATTATAGAAGACGTTGTTACATTTTTTGCAAAAAAAAACTAAAATAAAAAAGACAATGAGTACATCCAGAAAATTTACCGATTTCTTATTATTATTGTTCTTAATTTCCAAGTTTTAAAATTTCTAAAATTAATGTTACTCTACTTTAATAGTGGCCTGTATTCTCGGTCGTAAATAAGTTAAATTATCAGTTGTTAAACCATGAATTAGAAAATCGGCGCATGTAGGCGCACAATGTTTAGGTAATGTTTAGGTAAAGATTTTCTTACCTGAGTTTCTGTGAGGCTAAGACTGTGAGCCAGTTGTTTTCGTTCCGCACCCACGACATAATGATTTTTTTCGAAAGCGTGTTCGAGCCTCAGTAACTGTGAAGGTGAGAAGGCCGTTCGGATTCGTTTAGGCTTTCTTGCAAGTGCATTGTGCAAAAGAAAGCTCTCCGGACTCGTTTCGTTTCCTGCACACAAGAAGAAAGGACGATCATTACAATCGGCTCTCTCTTTTCGCTATTTCTCAAACTGTCGGCGCTTGGCTCACACAGACCGAGTCCAGACCACTGGACCTAGAGTTGGAATACTATTACGCTATTATGGTCTAGAAGTAGCATAATTAGTAGATAGATGGGTATTACACACTTCTAATATGATCTAAAATGTAAGAGTTAAATAAAAATTGTTATTTTACGTTGTTTTATTTAATTGAAACACATGTGACATTCAACAAATATTTTGTGAGCTACTTTAAAAATATATATAATCCAGCCCATAGACTATGTTTGGTAACCGATGGTAACATGCTATTCTGGGCTATGTTCATAGCAGCACAGTACGATATGCCAAAACTGACTGAATCGAGTCCTATTCGTTAGCTATGAGTGGAAAAATCTCTCATGTACCAGTTATCAACTTTGGTAAGAACTTAAACAGGGTGTCTAAATAAATTACATAATACGAAGCAATTAATTGGACTATATTATAGTGATGATTCAGTAGTAACATATACCAGTTACACACACGCACTTAAATAATAATTTTCGTTTCAAGCGAATATTCGTTTGCATGGGAGAATGGTGCAGTGCCGAAAGCCCTGTCTGGGTAGCCCGTAAGGCCCACAGAACCGCAGTCCCGAGACTTGTCTTTGCTCAAACAAACCACGCTTCTCCACTTCGACTGTTCAGTTTAAAATTCTAGAGAGTGGAAACCTTATTATGTGGACTAAACATGAACTGCGCATAACTCAATTCTTTAATATAATGTAATAATTATTTATTTTCCTCCAGAAAACAATTTTGAAATGTCCGTGTTTATATATCGAGGCTCATTTAACGATTCTAACTTTTTAGTGCGTTATTTTTAAACGGTAGCCCACAAAGTGTCCTCATAAAACCTGACACAAAGTGTTTTCACTTTTCCCATAGGCCTTTATTTATTTAGATTAAAATGTGACATCAATAGCAAAATGTAACAATTACTGCGGAACAAGACAGACAAATAGTTAACAAATTATGCCATTTTAGACCAAATGGTTTTTAAGAGAGAATGTAATATTGAAAACTGAATATTACACGACATTTGCCACGAATTTTCGACAAAAGTAAAATCAATGCGTTATTGGGCCATGATTACACGTCATTCCAAAATGTAAAAGTTTTAATTATTTTTTATGGGTTAGGGTTAACTGTCGCTATATTAAGACTGGTTCGTTATTCTGTCCTGGATCAAACGTAATTAGCTTAAAAGAGGACGAGCAAGAAAGACTGCTGGAGGAAACTATGATTATAACTTACCTTGAAATCTGTGTCCCAAATATCTGTATCTGTGTATTAACCAGGGGTAGAAGGTGGACGGGTCCCTTTGCTGACTAGCGAACAGCGCGTGCGGACTGTGCGAGGACGAGAGCGGGTGAGCGGCCAGCGCGTGAGGAGGAGGGACGGGGTGCACTGGCACGGCGGAGTTGGGGGGATGCGAAACTGCCTCGGCGAACACCAAGTCCGGGTTTGAGTAGACGCCCCTGCCGCTGGAATGAAAGCCGTTCAAAAATGGATTCATCTGGCTTGAGTTTGCATAGCTGAGAGCGGCTGGCCGTATGGGCTCCTCGGATCTCGACGCCGGCAAAGGATTATCCTTCGCGACCAAAGACTCTATAGTGAAACACCTCTTCGGTGTTGGTTGAAACATGGTTTACCAGTCCAGATTCTCCAGTTAAAGTGAAATAGATTCACGCGCTGCGGCTCAGAAACGCTCCACACCCGGACCAAAGTTAACTCAGCAATAAATACGTCAGGGGTCGAAGAAAAGAAGATTTCTTTAAACTCTTTCAAAGACACGCAGACAGACACATCGTGACAGACGTGGTGGACTGCTCCAGAAAATCCATGGATGTGATCGGCTCCTCACCGGTTGTGCTAGCGATTTGTTAGTTCATGAGCCTAATTAGCGGCGGAGTCACATAAACAGCTTCCTCTGAAGCCTGTAATGGCTGTAATGGCTTAGTGATTGGTCGCTGCTGCTCGCCTTAAGGTTGAGGGAAGAGTCTTTAAGTGCGTCAATACCAACGAGTACGGAGAGGCGGATTCAAGCAAAACGGAACGGATTCGCCCAGACCCAGAGATGTGGAGCGATTTACATACGCAGCTGATCCCGCTGAGAGAACTGAGGTACTTCAGCGTGTATTTCTGTCCACCAGCAGGGCCTAAGGACGCTTGTAACCGCTTTTAACGGAGTTTTACGCGTTTCTGTGCACAAAACGCAATGTCTGTGAAGTACATCGTGATGCGTGATCGACTGATAATGTTTGATTTTTTTATTAATGCTGTACAGGTGTGCAGTGGTTTGTTCACGTAAAGACTAATAGTTTTGAATTTATCTAACTTACTCGTCGTGAGTCCAGTTGACCCTGGCTTTATCTGTCCACGTTTTCATTTTTTCCGATGGCTAGGTGATTAGTTTAGCATTGAGAGCCCCCCCCCCTTCTCTCTCTCTTTCTCTCTCTCTCTCTCTCTCTCCCCCTCTCTCTTGGCCAGGAGCTTATTAGACACAGACAATATTTTCAGCTCTGTTTGTTGGTGGCGTGACGACAAGAGGCCATTACGTACTAACCACTCATTAAATGACCTAGACTCATTCACATTACCAGTTATTAACGTACATACGCCATTTCCAAAATTAAGGTATGCTCATTATCCCACAAGAGTCTCTTGGGTATAAAATATGTGATGCTTTAATGAAACGATGCTTAACCCCGTGTTTTTACATTTTTATGTACAATCTAATTTCTACGAACATAATTGCGTCAGATATTTATTTTAGGCTATATTGAATCATCATTTAAAATTAAACGTTTGGCCTCCTACGCCCTGCTCGTGTTTATTTTCGCATAGAAAAGCGCTTGCTTGCTTCAAACATGCAAATATCCTGAGGTGACGAGAGCAGACAGTAAATGTGTGCTTTATGGAGAAATTACGGTTCCAAAGAATTTATTTTACTTAACTGCTCACACATAGTAATGATATTTAACCAGCAAATATAACATTTATCACACAGTGTTTAAGAAAGCATGGAGAGTATGATCATTTAAACTTTTTTTCCAATGAGTTTCTATGTGAAGCTTAATAAACGACCGCTTATATTTGAGGCCTATTATTGTTATTGTTTTTAGTAGTAGTAATAGTAGTAGTAGTAGTAGTAGTAGTAGTAGTAGTAGTAGTAGTAGTAGTATACATCTCGACCTATAATTAATTTCGTTTGACTCAGTGCAGCATTTAAAAAAATATGTCTGTAATGTGTACACTCATTCTACTGTAGATTCATAAAGTGCTGTAGCATGATTTATGCCCAAAGCGCACTGAACTTCACCTTAAGGTGAGAGCCGTCGATAAATGTGTCAGTTAATCTATGTGCGTCAAATGTTATTTTCGTCATGCAAGACGACCTTACATTAAACATGATAATTTGCGCAAGATTTCATTCGCAATTCTCCATTAGTCCACTAGCCAGTCAAGAGCAAATCCAGCGCTTTAATCTGTGTTACTAATGTGTTAACTCTGCGTTTCTGACTCTTGCGTTTAAATGAACTTCTTTTGTCAATACCCTTTACTGCAAAATGTGTTTATACATAATTATTGTTGTTATTGTTGTTGGTATTGATATTATTACTATTATTATTATTGCAATTAATTATGATGTTCTTAAGCAGAATTTCCTTGACGAGTTTCCCCACTACAATAATTAAAATAGTACTTAAGACCATTTAAAAATAATAAAGTAGGCTAGTCTATAACTAGAATTGTGCGTGATTATGATGAATGATTAGTGATTTATGATTAACGAGTAGTGATTTATGATGAATGATTAGTGATTTATGATTAATGACTTGTGATTAATGCTTGTTCTTTATGATTAATTATTAGTGATTTTTGATTAATTGGTAGTGATTTATGATGACACATTAGTGATTTATGATTAATGATTGGTGATATATGCTGACCTGTGTTAAGCAGGCATGTTGTATTTGAGATATAAAAGATCTACTGCCCGCTTTAGAAGCGAGTTACGCTGCTTTTGAACACAGGACTAAGTATGGGGATACGGCGCCACCTGTCGATAGCCTTATGAAATGGATATGCATCCTTTTGGGTGCATGCGGAATATCAAATGTACAGATGATCATGGTTAGTTTACGAAAATAACACCAACTTTATTGTTTCCAAATTTATTCTATGTGCGTAGAATGGTCTGTGTGAGCGCCCAGATACTTTAGGCGGCATTTCAAGTTCACCAGTTCCGTTGAGTTTTCACCTGCCCTATATCGGGACTTGGAATGAAAAGATCGACGCAACCTTGAAGAATAAAGGAGAATAATACCGTTACATTGCGTTCCGTTACCGGGAATTGGTCACGCGAATCTTTTCGTTACAGCCCAGCGCTCCGCCAGAGCCCGCGGTGACTATTAGACATGCACGCGCTACATAACTCTGAATACCGAATACAAGTTCGTTTTCTTTTATCAAATATCCGAACCTTCAGTTGCTGCAATCCTGTGTAAACGACATTCTTAAAGACTTAAGAATTTTCAGTATTTCATAATAAAGTTTGATTAAAACAACAGCCTATCTTTTAAAGCATCAACAGAACTTAGAACTTAATGAACTGAAATGATGCGAGCACAATTTATGACACGTTCCGTCCTGGTCGATGACACACCGAATGGGACGGAATGGACAATGAAACGGATTACTTTGAGATAAACAAACAAATTAATTAATTCAAGGAAAGACATTTGGAGGAAAATAGCCTAAAATGATCCGTCTGATTTAGCTTCGAATTACAAAAGGAATTAATCAATAAAATCAATAACAGTGTACACTTATAATATTATAATATCCAACATTCGCATTTATTCTTCTGCGTTCATGTTCATTAGCACGCGTTCAGTACTCCTATCATGAGCCTCAGACTGGTCAAAATAAGAATAAATATGTTAAACTGTTGTTATTGCTTGGCTGATCATAGATTAAAATATTGTTAGTGTACGGACTTTGAGGAAATGTAATTTTCTACAATCAGAGAAAAATGTTCGAGGCATGTGGGATTGGGGCCTTTTCGACTGGGGAAAAACAGCTGCACGAGCCTCACGTCTGTTTAAGGGGTGCGCGCGCACGCGCGTGTGATAGGGAGACACATTGATTAGCACATTTATTAAATTAAATTTAAAAAGGCAGTTTCCAGAATTAAGTTTTGTTCATTTACTTATTTACTTGTTTCTTCGGCGAAATTCCTGCTCGGATGCGTGGGGTTAGATTACCTTAAGGCCTACTTGGACGTATATCTTTGTCACTTGATTACTGAATATTAATGTCGTGAATCTTAAATTGTTTAAACACATATACTATATACTAACCTACAATCTATAAAAGCGGCCTTTTGCTACAGTCAAACCATTATGTGAGATAAAGACACTCAAGCCATGGATGGCGAGACTGTCAGGTCGTTCCGTGAACGTAAAAAGCATTTTAACAGTTTAAACACGTGGAACCTCGCGCCTCTGTCACAGCACGTGCTCAAAAGCAGCGGTATTACGGTCAGCACGTGCCACTGTTTCTGGGACCGAGCATCTATTACTAATCTTCATTTTAAAAAGTTCAAGCCCACGAAGAATGTGTTACCGTCAGACAGAATCGGTTTAACGAGGCTCAGTGAGTTCACAGCCTCCTGTTTGGGGATTTCAGAATATTTTTGAGCTAGTTAAATTACTCAGTTTGCTCATTTTCCTGTGTTTAAAGTTTTTACAGTGTAGTGGTAATACAAATGTTTTGAACTCGTCCTTATAGTACGACCGACGCACGCATTTGAAATTTAGACCAAGATCCCAGATATTGTTTGACTTTCAATTAGCAAATAAAAAATGAGCGTTTAGCCCGTCGCCCGCTAAAAAAGTGAACATTTATATTTGTGTTTTGCATATTATTTTTTAGTAACATAACCCAAGTTTGTTTTACATGATTTAGCCACTGGAATGCTGGTTAGAAATAGCTTTAACCATATGTATGGCTTCGTTTTTATAAAATAGGACTGAGAGGACGAATGGTGCAAGGGCATATTTTAAAATGACAAACGGCAGGAGGTCGCAGAGTCACCGTTTGCAAATACGAGGTCTTCTTTTAGGCTAAGGAAGTTCACGCGCTTAAGAACTTAAAGAAAATAGGTTTCAGCAAACACTGAGGTTTAATCCAGTTTGGGAGTTCATAACCTTTATCGTGGGAATTTAGGGACTAATTGTGGGGATTACTGGCCGTAACTAGGGATTTTCCACTAAAACGCAACAAACAATGAACTATGACATCCTTTAATGATAAAATGTTTCATTCTGTTCTTTTCAGTTCTTTGAAGGCGATATTAAGCGTTAAAGCGATCACCCTTGTTTGAGGTTGGTTCTGAAGCTCCTCCGCTAGCCACGTTGGAAATCTGAGTGAGGACAATGGACGTTTCAGGATCAGGTTTGAGGATTAAGGCGTACCAGAGCAATAGCCTGCGTGTGGTCTTGTGCCGTGGTTACCATAAGGAGCCTAGGTGAATTTGGAAAAAATAGATATACACCCAAATATATAATCTACTTTCTATCTTGTGTTTTAACATTCCAACATTCTTCTACAATGCCAATGACTGGAAGTGATTGCACAGCGCGCGCAACATGATTTCATTGACTCTCAAAATAAGAGAATTTGATTATGACGCGCTGAATATAGATGAGATTCAATTATGACAAGCAGAAAATAAATGAGGTTTGATTATGACGTTTATTTACCTCTAAAACATCGTGACGCAAGATCATTACATTCCTTAAGCCCACATTTAGATGCAACTTGTATAGCCTAAATGTATTTTGAGTTAAAACAAAACTTTCTTTGATTAAAGTCAGTAGTTTTAACTTTAGGTCGTTTGTTAATTTAGTTTTTATCTTGCATTTCATTTACTCTGCGTTTGTATAATCGCTGGATATTTCGCCGTCACTCCTGCAGATTCTTCCATTGCCTTTTAAGGCTTAACATTTTTCAACGTTAATAATTATTCATGAGTACACACGATTACGGAGATCATTAGTTTCACAATTTGATCAACAAAATGCATGGTTAAAAAATACCACGTGCTTGTGTTTAACGTCCCGCCATAGGATCGTTTGTATCAACACTAGTTGGTAACATCCGCCACCTAGCGGCTAAGCGGAGTAAGTTTAATTAACTGCTACCAGAAACCGGTATCCTTGAGCAATTTCATTCATATAGCTAAAGTACTTCGGTACTTGTGGAAAAAATAAGACAAACTAATGAATTTTGTTGAGCAAATGACTTTATTAATAAAGTATTCATATTTCTAAAAAGCCATAGCAGACGCAGTAGTGAGGCTCAGGTGTGAATTCACTCACATCCACTGCACAAGTTAGCACAACATAGCAGGTATTTATTAATTCGTTTGTTTCATCATGTATAGAATTTGCCACTCTTCCACCCAATGGTTCAAGAAAAACGGTTTGAGTGACACCAGTATAATAGTCTAAGCATGCACAACAAAAGGGAGGAGTCTGCTTTGAGCTGGAAGTTGAACCCCACACACCCTGCAACAAAAACAAAAAGTGTTTGCTAGATTTTATGAATCTACAATTTGCTTTGGAAGGGCATGTTAAGAGTGTTAACCCTTGAGGAATCACAAAACCATGAGCAGAGCTACACGCCCACAAGAGAGGCGTGGCCTCTAGCGGCGGACCGTAGTCCAGCCGTCATCATCCGTCTCATTCTTGGTGCGGCGTGGGTTGTCTCTGTCCTTGTCGGTGCGCCAGGAGTTCTTGTCCCCATCGCGGGCTCGAGGGACAGCTTCTCGCTCATCTCTGCGCTCCTCCCCCCCGCGTCGCCATGAACCCCCTGAAACGCAGCAGCTCAGTTTCAAACGTGTGTGTGTGTGTGTGTGTGTGTGTAAAAATAAACAAACAAGGTTACAAACTACTGTTACCATCGTCATGTTCCCTTTGAGTGCCACGGTGATCACGGTCACGATCCTCTCGGCGATCCCTCACATCACGGCGGTCGCGGTCAAAGTCCTCACGGCGAGAGTCACGCCAGCTGGAGGGCTCTTCAGCACCACCTCTCCTCCACCCTCCCTCCTCCCTACACACGCACGCAGGGACACGCACATTTCAGCTAAATAAATGATCCAGTTCAGTCGATCCTCTGACTGAACAGATTCAGATAACTCAGCCAACACAGGGTCAAACCAACTCGAAAACTCCAGACAGAAGAGGCAGCGTCAGAGCGTTAATCTGTAGCACTGCATTCTTATAGCACACATGACATTGAGAGCAAAGGTCGCCTCAAGTACCTAGGAGGCCGACGATCTCTACGCTCTCCCTCATCGTCACCGTCATCATCACAGCCAGCAGAGTCACGGGGAGGACCCCAGCTCTCCTCCCGGGCCTTCTCCCTTTCTCTCCATCCACCTACACACAAAATGCTTCAATGTCAAACTGAGAACAGATGTCATATTCCGACTGACCACAAGAGGGCAGTTTAGATGCCCCCTTCTGCATGTGCCCAATAAGTATGTCTCTAAATGCATTTCAACGCGTGTGAACACTAACCTGCATTTAAAAACTTATTGCCCACATAAAACTCTCCACTTCTTGGGTGACTTTTGAACATTACTGTATCTAAATCTACTCCTCCACATCAGCATTACAGGCCAACCAATAACAAATAAAACTCAATAAGATCATCAATTCCATACCTGGTCTGCCCAAAGGTTTCCAAGGCTTGGCGTCATCGCCATGGCGTGGGCCAGAGTCATCCATGCCCCTCCTACCCCCCCTCTCTTCATCGCCTCCTCTTCTGGGACCCCAGTCCTCATCAGCTCCACGTCGAGGGCCTCTTGGTTCATCCAGACCCCGCCTCGAGCCGCGTTCTTCATCCAGACCCCGCCTCGGGCCGCGTTCTTCATCCAGACCCCGCCTCGGGCCGCGTTCTTCATCCAGACCCCGCCTCGGGCCGCGTTCTTCATCCAGACCCCGCCTCGGGCCGCGTTCTTCATCCAGACCCCGCCTCGGGCCGCGTTCTTCATCCAGACCCCGCCTCGGGGTGCGTTCTTCATCCAAACCTCGCCTCGGGGTGCGTTCTTCATCCAAACCTCGCCTCGGGGTGCGTTCTTCATCACCTCCACGGCGCGGACCCCGGTCTTCATCATAGCCACGGCGAGGTCCCCGGTCGTCAGAGCCTCCACGGCGAGGACCATCACCTCCCCTTCTGAAGTTAGGGTCACGCTCCTCACGCTCCTGTTCATCCCGGCCTTCCTGACGCCAGTCCCTACTGAGAGACACAAACGAAGGAGAAACACAGCAGAGAAGAATCAACACTTGTCTAAGATGCTGGAACACCAGAGACTGAAGGACAAGAGTGAGTGTGGTCAAGTCTAGTATTGGAAGCAGACAGGATACGTGTGGGAAGGGATCCATTATAAACCAGATATCCATTACATTATTTTTAACCCGTTTCTCAAGTCTCTCAAAAATGTAAATCTTACAAATTTCTGAAACCAAAAAAGTAGTCCCATCATCCAATTACTACAATGTTGGAAAAAGTGGCCAAAAGATGTCAAAAGGAGAGAAACACTGCAGGTTATAATACCGTCCTTTGATTGGTGAGCGCCACGCTTACTTCTCTGCAGGAGGGCGTCTCCATTCTGACTCGCCGGCATCAGCGCGTCTCCTCCAGCCACCCTCCTCCTTCTCACCACCCCAGTCCGGCTGTAACACGCATAGACGCACCTTATAAACAACCTTATATAGTAGGTTAGTGATTAGGGTTAGGTGAGGGATTAGGGATAGCTGAATGTTTATGGATTAGGGTTACCTAACCCTAATGTCAACCCCTCCCCCACACACATGTCCTGTAGACTCATGAAGTCCCCACTCCTCCATGTGTGTATATATACACTCCTCCATGTGTGCACTCTACATCCATCCTCATGGGACCCTTGTGTGTGTGTGTGTGTGTGTGTGTGTGTGTGTGTACTTTATGCTTCTCCTCGGGGGCCTTCCTCTCTTCCTCTTTCCGGCGTTCCCTCTCCTCAATCTCCTGCTGTCTGGCCCGCTGTTTCCTCTCCTGCTCCTCTAGTTTGCGGAGGCGCTCCTGGTATTCCCGCTCCTCCTCCTCACGCTGCTCCTGTTCAATACGCTCACGCTCCTCACGCTCTGCTCACACACACAGGGGCACACAGCTCAAGAATCTCGATCGCTCAGTCAAATCTCAGGCATGAAAATGGGTCAGGGGTTAAAAAGGTGAGAAGACGGGGGGGGGGGGGGGGGGGGGGGGGGGTGAGATATCTATCTATCTCATTTATATATATATATATATATATATATATATTAGGGCTGCGAATCTTTGGGAATCCCACGATTCGATTCAGAATCGATTCTTGGGGTCACGATTCGATTTTTTTCCCGATTCTTTCAGATCCCAACGATTCGATTCAAAAACGATTATTTTCCGATTCAAAAATGATTCTCAATTCAAAACGAGCTACTTCAGTCTGCTGGCATGAAAGCAGAGTACATTTATAAAGATATTATAATTGTAAAGGTTTTATCAACATATTGCAATAATGTAAACACACAAAGGTAAATCCAAGACAACATGTCTGTTTGAGGCTGACACTCACAACTACAACTAATAAAACTGTAGTAAAGTAAATAAAATTGGTAGGCTTAGGCTAGCTTCCAGAACTGGCCACTACTCAAAAATTTTATTATACAAAAATACTGCTCTTTCTGTAAAAACAACAAATTGCTTCGTACAAGAATTAGGCTTAGGCTAGCTGCCTATTTCTGAAAACATGCCACTTCCAGAAACAAAATTACACGTTTTTCCTTAACAAATCACAAATATAAAAAATATATGAAAGTGCTTCCAAAAATAAAAGTGCTGTTATATTAATAAAATGGGTAGGCTTACGTTAGCTGCCAGAACTTCCACTTCACAGATGAAAAATTATATATATATATATAATATATATACACCATATTTTCTAAAAGCCGCATATATCTACTGAACTGAATACATTTAACTGAACTGTTTCTTAACGGTGCCTGTAACATTTCACGTGCGACACATTTGGCTTGTGTTGTGGCGAATTCTGACTCCCCTCGTTCATCCGCGCATAAAGACGCTAGATTATATTGTTGATTTACGTTAGTATGCATAAATAAGAGCTAGACTTTAATTATCCATCACAGCAAACGGCACCACATTATCTATGTCCAAAGCCACACTGGCTCAAGGGTGTTAATTATTTTAAATAAAATACACACTGGCTATACGAAGTTCACCTCTGACCACGATTGTGCAGTATTACAGCAGTATTATGTCTAAATATCTAGTTAGGACAAAACTAGAGTGCTCAATGAACTAAGTTATTTTTATGTTTTATTTTAACTTTATTTTACCAGGAGTTATAATCACTGTAACTCCCGAATATCATCTGTAGCGTCTTTATGCGTGTGCAAACCCATTCTTACCTGGGCCGGGTTGATGGTACAATCTAAAGTGTTTCCAAATGGTTGCTTTCAAAGACTGCAGAGCCGTTTGGACTTCATACTTTAGCGCGCAACAACAAGTACCATACACTACACAACCCACTGTAGCGTTACTAGCATGCTAGCACATAGTCAAAGCCGTTTCCTTGTTTTGCCTAGCACTACGGTGGCTGAGAAGGCACACACGCACCCGAAAAAAAATCGATTAGAAAAAAATGAGAATCGATTCTGAATCGTTCAACGTTAGAAGCAAGATTCGAGCTCGAATCGATTTTTTCCTGCACCCCTAATATATATATATATATATAAAGCAATACTGAAAAGTATCGAACAATAAAGAAGTGAACAATAATAATTGAACATCTCTATATCTATCTAATGTACGCTCTTCTGCCTTGTCCCGGTGTAGATAGCACCAGGTCCTGCTTCTCGTCCCGCTTAGCGTCACAACATGAATGAAGAACGTTCGTATGATTGAAACGCAATTTGGCCTCTATGATGGATCTCGGATCTACATGATTCGCGTAGGTCGCCCTTTTCAACTTCAAATTTCGCCGAAAGGTGACAGATTATCATGCCTGAAATCTGATAAACTAGATCAGCAATAATAGTAAACATGCAGATTCTTGGGGACAGTATTTACCTCACACAGTGAGTAGGACCTTTTTAAAGCTCTCATTACTACCATTAGCTCATCATTTACGTGAGGTCACCGGTAGGCCTGGTTAATGTTATGAGGTCAACGTGAGGGTGGTACCTTTCTTCAGCTGCTCCTCGCGGATCCTCTGGGCCTCCTCCTCTCTCTGGCGGTAGAAGGCATTTCTACGCTCCTCTTTTCGCTGTTTCTTACGCTCCTCCAGACGCTTCTTCCTCTCCTCCACCAAGCGCTCTTGGAACTGCTTCAGTTTTTCCTGAACAAAAAATAAATAAAAATAAAAACACAAAAAGAACATTGACATGCGCGGACCACCAGACACGTGGACAGGCCGTACGGGTCTGCACTAAACGTTAGATACCCGTCAACAGCAGCATTCATCAGCGGGGCTTTACCTCATAGATGAAGCTTCGAGCTGCAGTTATTTTGGACACAAAGTTCTCTTTGTCCTCCACCATCCTGCACATCCTATTCTTGTGCTCCAGGGCTCTCTCACGCTCCACCTTCATGTTGTTGATCTGGAACACATGTGCACAACACATTTAATCAAGACTTGACTCACTGGTACCCTGAGAGAACCAACACTGCTGCCTCCCCAGTGTTAGTCACACAGGTAAACACTGGAGTGTCGTGGTTCTGCACACCTGCTTCTACACCACACGAACAGTGTTAGTCACACAGGTGGAGTGTGGTAGTTCTTCCTCTTTACCACACTACACTGCATCAGTGTAGTTTGTCCCCAGTTAGCACACACTAACACAGAAGCTCTGACTGACTGAGAAAGTTCTCAAGGAAGCAAACGGCAGTCAGAGCTCTAGACCAGATGCACGCAGACTGGAAAACAGCATCTTGGGCAACAGCGTGGTGCCAGGCAGGCACGCCTCTCACCCTCTCCTCCTCCTGAAGCTCCCACAGCTCCATGTCCTTCAGACGCTGCTCCTCATAGGCCGTCTTTATCAGGGGGATCTCCTCCAGACGCTTGGCCCGCTCAAAGTAGTCGATCTGAAACAGCAGCCAACATTCAATTCCAAGATCTGACTCCAGCTTGACGAGCAACAAAGCCCATCAGTTTCTCTGCAGACAATCTGAGCTTTGGAATGTGGAACCTATAAAACTATAAAAATGTATAAAATATATGTATTAAATTCCCCAAACACTGAAGGCTTGAGAGATGGCAATGAATTCTGCCTAACGATTATGTTCAAAATGCTCAGGACAGAGCGAGCAGATGTAATAGTAATGCTGTGTGGGGGTCTCTGCAGGTCTCCACCTTCTTCTCCTGGTTCTTCAAGCGCTCCTGCAGCTCTTTCTTCTCCTTCTCTAGCTGCTCCACCTGCTTAGCCATGATGAAGTCAGGATCCAGTTCCTCCAGATCCTACACACACACACACACACGTCAGTACTGCACACATTCACGTGCCTTCCCAGAACAGAGCCAGAGTTCCGCTGCATCCTTTTGTACCTCAATGTCGATGTCCTTGAAGGCCTTGGCACCCAGTTCTGTCTTCTTGATCTGCTCAAGCCGCTCACGCACCGTCTTCTTCTTGATCTGCTCGTGCTCCTGCATGATGCGTTCCTTCTCCCGCTCCTTGGCCTCCTGGCGGAGGCGCTCCTCTTCCGCCTTGCGCACCTTCTGAAGCTCCGCCTCCCTCTGCTCTAGCTCCTCCTTCTCCCGCTGGATGTTGAGACTCTCCAGACGCTCCTTGCGTTCTTCGATGGTCTGCCGGCGGGCCAGGATGCGCTGGTGCTCTTTGCGGCCGTTCTTCAGGTAGGCGGCGATGGCCTGCAGGCTCTGCTCCTCACGCTCTTGCTACAAGGTGGCAGACATACAGTAACAGTGAGGCAAAGACACGTGGGTGGGGGAGGGGAGTGTTTTAAAACATTCTATATAGATGCATTTAGTGCAATAATGCTTTCTTACCAAAATGGAGGTGGGTTTGATGATCTGGATGGCCTTGGACATGGCGGAGGACATGGCTGTGAGCTGGTTGCGTATCTGCTCAGAGGGCATGTTCTGCAGGAACGGCCCTACAGGGGAGTCCTCTTTGGTCGAGTAGTTCAGGTCTGAACCAAAGCTGAGCGTGCCAGATGTATGGTCAATGCGCACCTGAATCACCAAGACAATATGTGGATAACGAACGTGAATAAATCACTACCGACATTTAAACATAATGTAAACAATGTGCCAATATTCCACCCGCACCTGCAGGTCACAGTGGCGTGCAGCGTCAACAATGGAACGCTCCAGCTGGAAGGCGTCGACGAACGGAACGAGTGACGAGAGGCGACTAAACTCGATGCTCTGGTAGATCTGAGCCACCTACATACGTATACACACACACACACACACACACACACACACACACACACACACGGTCAGCACTACAGGATCAGCTACATACATCACATCTACAAAAGGCAGACATGCATCTTCCACAAGACAGAATATAAGCCCAAGTTATTATTAACGCTTTAATGCATTAACTACTAACCCTAATGACTACCAACCTTAACCCTAATACGTACTAAACCCTAACACTCAGTACACTTCTGTGAATTGTTCAGTGGTTACATTGATATGAAACTATAAGAGCAGGAATCAGTCTGGACCCAGCAGCATGTCACTGGAGTTTCATAGACAGGCGTGTGCATGCATGTGTGTAGCTGAGGTACACAGAGGGGCGTGTGTGTGTGTGTGTAACACTAGCACCCTGACCTGCTGCAGGAGTCTGAGGATGGTGTTGTTCTGCAGGTGGGGGACGTACTGCTGCAGATCCGCCTCCTTCTCCGCCTGCTCCTTCACCCAGTTCAGCACCTCAAACACAAACAGGTGGAGTTGGACCAAGACCCACACACACACACACACCTTACAGAACTCATGGGCGGTGGGGGGTTACCTTGGTGACTCGACCACAGAGCTTGAGTGGGTGGAAGTCCACCTCGAGCCAGCTGTACAGCTCCTTCACCTCAGGCACCACGTACTGCAGGAGGGTGAACCTCACCTGCACAACACAGCAATGACGCGCTAGTGGCCGTGACACACACACCTCACCTAGGAGGGCTAATGCTGAATTCAAGTGCTCATATAATGAATGTAGAAAATACTTAAAGAAGTAAATAATTTTTCCAGTGATGATTCTTCACATTGTAAAACACTTCTCTGCTTTTTTATCTACTGCAGAACAGAGACGTGGTGACTTCCTGATTTGGCTGTTGCCATGTTACCATGTCGTTGATGAGGCTCTGGCGAGTGGGCGGGGCCTGCAGGCCCAGCAGTGTGGCCAGCCTGCGGTGCTTCTCCACAATGATGCCGTCCATGTCCAGTAGACGGGCAATGTCCGTGCGCTCGGGGGTGATGGGAATGGACAAGGTGGCCAGGAGAACTCTGGTAGACATCCTGTAAAGTGTAAAGCGTGAGTGACTGTGCTGAAGACTTGAAGGCCACACTCCAGATTTAACAGAGCAAAACCCCTTGCTCTCTGAGCGCCATCAATATAAGGAAGGATTTTCAACCAGCCCAAAAGTTAAACTGCATGGCGCTACAAGGCTCAGCACAAGCAGGAAGTACCACTCGGCACTCTGGACCCAGACTGGGCGTGGAAGCTCACCTCTGCATCTCCTCCTGGGTGAGGTTCTTCCTCATTTCTCTGGAGAGATGGTAGAGGCGGTGGAGAGTGGAGGCGTGGAACAGGGCGTTCCCCGACTTCCAGAACACCGTGGACACCTTGTTGTAGTAGTTGGCCATGAGCTGCGGTTTGGGGGGCTTCTTGGAGAGGGCGAACAGCCCGTGTATGTCCTCCACAGCCTTGAACGCCTCCTGAAACATCAGGCATAAATCAACAAAACATACCATGTGTTGGTATCTGCTATTTGGGTTCCAGTATAATACACCAATACATCACTACAAAATACTGAAAAATACTCTGCAGGTGACTAACTTAAATACAAATGGACATCAACAACCTTACATATGGTGAAGTAGCACGTGTAAATGCATATCCCTCTCACAGCACCAGCGTGGAGCAGGGCTTTCAGCTAGTGTTGGAGCAGCACGCCCATAACCCACCTGCCACAGCTCCATGCTGATGGCACTATCGAGCTGCACCAGGCGCGTCTCCAGGTGCATGGACTGGCTCTCCGGGTTGTTCAGGTTGATGGCTGTGCTCTGGTTATGGTGCCGCTGGATCTGGCCCAGGTGCATGCGCAGGTTATCACACAGCTTGCGAAACTCCGCCTTGCGGGTGTACTGCAAGCAGAACCTGAACGCTGTTGGGAGAGGAAAAGGGGCGTGAATCACGATCCATCACCCACCATAATCAAGAAGCATCGTTTCAGGCAGGTGTAGCACTGACCTTGCTGGGCAATGTCATGGTACAGCCGTTCCACCTTGGAGTTGTTCCTCAGCAGATCCAGACACTGGCGGTACGACTCCCACAGGAATTTGACCCAGGGCGTGAGGAGCAGGCGGTCCGTACGGTCCTGCGTGTCCTCTCCGCTCACCGCACTCAGGAGAACACTGCCCACACACACGAGACCGTACAGTGGTTCATGATGGCTGGATTGGTTATAACGCTCAACTGCTAATCACTCACAGCAAACACATCACCCCTTTCACCTCACACACTTACTACACTCACTGCAGCTTCTTTAAATCCAAGTTTAAAGTTTGTGCCCACGCAGAGCTGTCTACACTTACAAACAATTGTCGCCTACAATTGCAGACTGTAAGCCACCCGTTGGCATGGTCAGTCTGTCACGCACCCTCCCTTTTTTCACTGGTCAATATTTGACCACAGAACCACTGCTGGGTGCTGAGCTGGTACGTGTGTATGCAGCAGTTTTTACACAACTGCTGGATCGAGGATATCCAGCAGAGCAGTCAAATATCAAACTGTACATGACAACAGACGGAATAACATCAGTGTGTTCTAATAAACAAATGTTGTTAATGTGGCCGGTAAATGTTTTACCCCAATAAGAAGCCTGCTATGACAATATACAAATCTGAAGTCATGTCTATTCATTAGCACATGATCCTGATTATTGCAAATAGTAAGCCATCTCTGACATTTTTTTATTAACATTCCATTTCTTTAGCCAAGCCCAGTTTGTGTTGTTAACTCTACACTACCTCTCTGGGGTCTGGATGTTATCCAGGTCCTCAATGTCTAGCACCATCTGCTGAGACTCCTCCTTGGCCGTCTCAGTCTTTTCCTCAGCCAGTTTCAGGTAGGCACGAACCACATCCTCCAATGACTTGATGTTCACCTGCGAGGCAGACACCCGCATCAATAATGATGGGGGCGAGTGAGGACAGCACCCCTGCCGCTGGTCTCATGTCATGTGACCCATCATCCCATGCCAAAAAAAAGAGCTACTAACACATGAATGATGTGTTAGGACTGCAATCAATACATACACTCCAGTGGACTATTCATTTTGGTTTCCAAATGTAAACACAATGCACATGCATGTTACACATGTGGCTCAATTACATAAGTCAGTATAATCGATCAAACATTATATCACATCAACACTACAGCATAAACTGCAAGATCGGGCAGACCTGCTGACAAATGTTTTTGTACTGGTAGAGTCCTTCCTTGGCCAGGTGGCTCTTCCGGAGGTCCACGCACAGCTCCAGATACTTGAGCATGATGGGCTCGTGGATCTTCTGCCATGTTCGGTGCTTTTTGCTCTTGATGACATCATACAGCACGTCCAGAGCAGGCTGCTTCTTACCGACCTCCAGGAACTCTGCAAACCGACTGCGTTTGAGTAATCTAACGTTTTACATAATAATGCATCACCTAGAGCTACATCAGAATCAGACATCTCCCCGGGGCCCAGTGTTAAAAGCACCAGGAACCCAGAGTCGAGTAGCCGCAGCGTGTGCACACGCAGGGAGGGGGAGAAACAGAAAGATAACATTTAGGAGGAGACGTAACATAAAGGTAAAAAACCAGTTACAACCATATTTACATTTAAAACGACCAGACCGACCAATAACAATTGAAAGCATCTCGACTCAAAACCCGCACCATTACTAGTACCATTGTAGCTACGCTAACGTTACCGTTGGCTTCGTTCTAGTTTGCAACGAGCCTAACAGCGGCCGCACCCGACCATGTGCCACCTCAGTCTAACAAAACCAGTGATTCGCAATGTTAATAGTGCTTTATATATTAAACTAAGCGACAACAGACCGCCAGTGCTGGTGGGACTGGCGCACTGTAGCCACGACGACAGGGCGAGCTAGCTAGCGAACCAACCGACCTAGCAAATGTCGGGAGTAACGTGTCGATAACGCGTTAGCCTAGCCGCTAACCCAGCTAGGTAGGTTAGCTCAAAGTAGCTAGATAGTATACCTAGCTACCCTCACTGTGAATTCACTAGATTCAATTCACTAGAAGTTTAATTGAAACTGAAATTGAAGGGGGATTGTGCATATGTGTAACACACAGCGGCCTAGCGAGCACGCGGACACGCGCGTGCAGCTGCGAGTCCGCGGGGCCGCGACTTTACCTCAGCGCTTCCCGCCATGACACCTCGACGCAGCTAACGGCTTCAGGGACACCAATCGCTAACAAAAAGCTTACCGTTCGCTCGTTTAAGAGCATTTTCGGGTCTTTGAAAGTATGCCGGCATTGTTGTGGCTTGCTATCAGAATAAAATACAGGTTGTCAACGTTTAATTTTATCGATCCTGGCGGTCCATCCGCGCGAGACACCCTTCCTCGCTTCAACAAGATCCTGAGAAAGGAACCGTGCACGTGAGAGCTTACTGCCGATGACGGCGTAAAGGACCCGTATGTAGTCAGACCATCATCTAGGCCTGTGAATCGACACCCGAAATATTTTATTAAATTGAGCCTTGATATCAAGATCATATAGTATGGTATCAGCAGTACTGGAAGTAAGGATGGTGATCAAATAAATCAAATAGTTTTTTCAGTTGTTTAGGCACGACTTGACTTAATAATTAATTATTTTTAGAAATGAGATAGATAATAATGACATAATATAATGACATTTAAAACCAATCACTGTGTTTCATTTGATTTCAAAATCATAATTGGTCAAGTGCGTTTTCACATACTTGACTTGGTACAGTTGGTGTGTTGTGTTGGTGTGTGACAGAGGTGGGGACTCGAGTCACATGACTTGGACTCGAGTCAGACTCGAGTCATTAATATTAAGACTTTTGACTTGACTTGAAAAAATATTCAGAGACTTAGACTTGACTTGGACTTTTACACCAATAACTTGGGACTTGAATTGGACTTGAACCTGTTTACTTGCAAAGACTTGATTTTTTTTACACCAAATCTAAATTTTAAAACGCATATTAATATTTATAAAGTGCGCCCCATTAATTTCATTTCCGTCCTTCTGACGCAGACCAGTCCTCTGCTTTTCCATACTCTGTACGTGTGTGTGCATGAGCTGCAGCACAACCAATCAAATGGGGGGTTGGCGAACGTAAATTTTTACCGGGCGGGGTGTAAAATGGACACAAATTAAGTATTATATCGCGATCGATCGATCGCCAGGGGTTGGTGCCAGAGCGAACTAGTAACTCATTGAATCATAGATGTGGATCAGAGGTAAATAAACTAGATTTTTTTTTCCGTCGTGAGAAATCGGACGTGTGGCGTGAGAGCGTGTGAAGACGGTCAAATGCGTGTGTCTCACGCTCAATGCGTGAGAGTTGGCAACCCTGGGTTCTGTATCTGAACTCGGGGAAGAGAGCCTCTCTCTGTCACCATCATAATATCCAGTTCTATCTCAGCATGGATTGTGTATTTGAAGACATCTACGTCGAGAAAAAAATATATTGACAAAAGTGGAGCGAGTTTTCAGCTATGGGGACATAATTCATCGTGCACAAATGACATACAGACTTTTGGCCAGGAAATGCAATGCAGAATAGTTTACTGAAATGTCTAAAGTTGCAGATTCCTGTTAATTGTTCAGTTCTTATATTTGTTTGTCTTGTGTCACTCACACATGTTCTCCAAGAAACCAGATAAGAGAAGAGAGGGAAAATGCTGTTATGGTTCTTTGTATTGTACTGTGAAAATATCAGCACTTTTTATTTGAACATGGAGTTCTACTTATGACTTTTTCACAGAATATTTATTTCTGGAAAATTGTAGTTTAAAGTATGAATATTTTTGCAGCTAAGTTTAACAAATTGAACTGTGCAATAAAGAGGTGTAATTTTAATTTTTTTTAATACTTCGTGTTTTCAGTTGCACATGTTTTATCAAGATTTGAGGAGAATACAGATTTTAAAAAGAACGCATGTCTATTATTTACATTTAAAATATACCTGCAACATTGGTAAAAAAAAAAAAAAAAAGACTCGAAAGGACTTGAAATTCCAAGTTTCAGACTTGGGACTTGACTTGACTGATGCCTGTCTTGACTCGAGACTTGACTTGACTTGAGTGTCTTTGCTTGAGACTTGACTCGGGACTTGAGGTATAAAGACTTGGACTTACTTGAGACTTGCAAAACACTGACTTGGTCCCACCTCTGGTGTGTGAGACAAAACAAAATACAATAGGTGAAAAAAATACATACAAAGTGCAAGTTAACTTGCCTGGATTGGAGTGCTAACAGGAGTGACAAAATGTGGTCTAATATATAATATAGTATATATTAGACATATATTTATATATATAGACATATATATATATATATGTCTAATATATAATATAATATATTCATGTCAGTGGGGTATGTTGTTGATGACACTGGCTGCATTTGGAAACTGTGACAGAACCCGGCATTCTCAGAAGGGAGGAATGGACCACTCTTTGGTCCGGTGGTCTGAGCTGGTGTTTACCTCCTGCTGGGCCTGGATTAGAGTGTATGCCTTTAGCCTTTATAACAGAGACAAACTGAGTTTGAAGTTTTGCTTCGAACAGACCTAAGCTTGCTACTCCTAAGCCTCTTATCAGCGTTGAGTGCAGCCCCGTCGACAGGGGGGACAACCCGGTCTGTTGTCCCGGGCCCCAGGGCCAGGGGGGCCCATCAAAGAGCCCAGCAATTTATTTTTTATTTAAAGTCTATAATTTTAAATAATCTTGAAATCTTTCATTAATATAAAATGTTGTACTCAAAATAAGCTCAATGGCTAAAATATATGTTTTTTACCTATCTGCATATTTTCCATTAAGTGCATACACCCCCGCCTCCCACTGAAAAATGGTTTGATCCAGAAATCTGGAGCGCAGAAAAGAAAGTCGAATTTTAATGTATTTTAATGCATTGTGTTCCAGGTTTGAAAAGTGCTGGAATTTAGGCTAAAGTACTACTTCGTTTCACAACAAATGTAATTCCAGGACGAAAAATGAGAGAACGTGAAGACGTTAAGATTGGGCGTTTTGAAAATAAACAACCATTAAATAATGTAAATAAAAAGCAAATTAATTCGAGTATATGTATAAATATTTAACTTAATTAAGTTTAGCGTTCAGGGAAATATTGAAATGGACCTTTAAAGTGACGTACAAGTGCTTGAATTCCACCTTATAAAGGTGTAAGAACCCTGCAAACGTGACTTTGTTCATTGCGCTGAAGCGCGGCGCGCGAAGTTACAAAATTTGAGAGGTGCACGACCTCGCGAAGAATCGAGACTCTCGCGCACATTCGGTGCCACTGCGATTACGTCATTTTCGCCGCGCGGACCCTCGCGCCGCTCGCCACACGTCAAGTATAAACCAGTCAGCTGTCAGAAACAGCTGATGTGTGGCTGTATTATACTATATGACCTAACACAAGTATTGTCTGCTACAGAGAAAATTCAATTGACGTAAGCCGGGGGGGGGGGGGGGGGGGGCACATGAAACTTTCTTGTCCCGGGCCCCAGCAAGACTGTCAACGGGCCTGGTTGAGTGTTTTAAAGATATCCAGTATGAGGGCTCATTATTATCAGTATGAGGGATCTTGCCTGCTGGGCTGGAAGGATGGTACGTTTCAGTCTATTAGACGGCAGAGTGGATGGTTGTTTTGATCATCTTAGGTGGGCAAGGATGAAGGTTAAACCAAAGAAGTCTAGACATTTGTCAACAGTTAAGGAAAAACCTCTGCTGGAAAATGTCTTAATCAAAGGGAATTCTTCCCTTCTGTTAGGACATTTTATAGAAGTGCTGGTTCAATGTGGAAGGGAATTGAACCCATCCATCCTGGAGAAACGAGTTAAGTGTGAGGGTAGATGATGCAGTGCAACACTGAACACTGCAGGGCTACAGACAGAATCAGTCAAGGCTGTTAATAGTAATAAGGTTTCATTTACCAGAGAAGTTGAAATTGTGGTGTGTCCAGTTTGGCCTGAGGATTGAGGCCTTAAGGAAGTGGCTGTTTGGAGTGGGAGAGGAACAGGGCCGGCGCCAGAACATATACAGTGAGGGGGCGTCAGAAAATTTTGCGAACGTAAGTTGTTGTTGAGCGGGGGAAAGGGGGGGGGGTGGCGAATGCAAGTTGTTGAGCGGGGGGTGGCGTGTAACGATTGTTGAGCAGCCGAGGGGGCGCCATGTAGCGATTGTTGTAAAATAAATGGTTCTTATTATTTACATTGAGGGGGCGGGACACCTCGCCCCCGTGGTGACCGGCCCTGGAGAGGAATATGGGACCAAACACAAAGGCATATGGCTGATACTAGACCAAGGCATTCCAGTAAGGTATGATGAAAGCAAAAAACTATTTTAATATAACTATTTTGCCTATTGCAGCAACAAATGCCTTTGTGCCCGGGAGACGTCGACTCGTGGCGGAGAGCTCGCCACACAACAACTTAGAACACCCTCCCTGCGAAAACAGGGGAAAAGATGTTAGACATCACAGTCACATTCACGAAGACACAAATAGGCACATGCAAAACAAAGGGCACGAAGGGGAACAAGGGATTGGGGAGAAACACCGGGACAGACAAAAACACAAGCACAGGGATCAGTGGAAACAGAAGACCAGGCTTCCATGCCTGCAACCCCGTGACTGGGGAAAAAGGCAGTCCTGGGTGATGGGCTTCGACCCCGATCCTTTTCCCTTCAGTCCTCTCGCGGAGCCCCGTGGTCGCTCCCCCGCATCGGGAGCCCTAGTAGATTGCGCAGGCTCTTGTTTCTGGGCCGGCTGGCAGACCCTGGAGGGCGCTGTCCGATGCAAGGCTGCCTAGGAGTACTGGGGGTCCCGTGAAACGCCTCGTGAGGGCGCTCTGCGGGGTCATACCCGAGCCACGCTCCTGGAGGGGGAGCTTTATGCGGTGACTCTCGCCTTCCCTCCTCAAACTCCATCTCCTCCTCTGAGGAGTAGCAGCTCCTCATGCTGGTGGCCTCAGGTGTGCTGCCCTCCGGACACTCCATCTTCTCCTCTGAGGAAGACCGCGGAGCGTCCTTGGCCCGGTGGCCCCTCCCCCACGACTTCACCCTCAAGTGTTTACAATTACAAGTGTTGGTTATTTCACTTATTGGCAAAAATTGTTACTTTGTAGCATATACATGAAACACACTTATACTCGGCTGGAGGGGGGCTGTCACTTTCACCATACTCCTCTGGGTCAGTTGCGCACTCCGACCGAGGGAGGCTGACGTCATCCCCCTCGTAGTGAACGGTGGTGCTTTCCAAGTACACTGAGGGAGAATACTCTTCCCTCTCCTCCTCGTACTCGGAGGGAGGGGGGCTGACGTCATCCCCCTCGTAGTAAATGGTGCTTTCCGAGCACACTGAGGGAGAATACTCCTCCTCGGAGTCTTCATCCAGGAACTCGACCTCTGGCGGCGCAAGAACCACTTCTCCGGTGGCGAGCATCACGTCTTCTCATGTGCCTAAGTGAACCTCTCTTGCCAGGGGGGAGGAGTCCCTCACTGAGTGCGAGGTCTACGGTAGTAACCTGCCGGTCCCTCCTCCTCAGCCTCGCGAGCATGTAGCTGCACGTAGCTACATCATATGCGCTCTCCCTCATTTTCCGAGGCCACATCCAGAACTTTGCATTGCGCGCCGGGTGATGGTGTGCGATGGGACCTGGGAGAGGGAGCACGTTGGTGCTTCCCCTCTTTGTCCCATGCTTACTTTACCTCTTTCCCGATGGCCAGAATCCTGGCATCCTTACGGCTCGTCTTTCTGTAACGGGTGCGAGGGAGTTGAGGACAAAAAGACGAGGTGCGTTCAAATAAAGGCTACGTTTATTCAGGTTCTCAAACTTTTTCTATCATTCCCCACCTCAGAAGAAGAGGAAGTTCCATGCCTTGGATTACACTGTTCCGCAGACATTTTAAACATCCGGGGTTTATGCAAAACAAGCAGGCATTAAAATGACAGGCTTAAAAAGGCTCATTTCTTCCAATTGCTTTCGCCCCACCTGCAATACCCATGCGGGCGCGCCCCACTCTTTGAGAAACACTGGTCTAATGAAACAAGTGAACACACACACACACACACACACACACACACACACACAACAAGCCACACCCATGGACGTACATATAAAGACATGGACTACATTAACTCACACCCAAAGGGAGGGGTTCTGGGCTGTAGCGTGACAGCTACATACAAATATACTATAATGCAATATACAAATATACTGTAATGCTACATACAAATATACTATAATGCTACACACAAATATATATTTATATTTATATTATATTATATATAAATATAAATATATTATATTATAATATTATTATAATGCTATTTTCAAACATACTACAATGCTTTATACAAATATTACAAGTGTTGGTTATTTCACTTATTGGCAAAAATTGTTACTTTGTCAAATTGTACTTTGTAGCATATACCTGAAACAATACAACGCAATAAGACACTCATCTGTATGTGAGTAAAACACTCATTAACATTATACAGCCTTTGAAATCTGTCCAGAATTTAGAACCACCTGTGATTTCAAGGAATTTGGTCAGCTATAACCATTTTCTGATTTCTGTAATCCATGTCCTCCATGACCTTGTGTTGTATGATAAGTCTGCAGTTTGCCAAAGCCATTTGATCAAACTGGAGATTAGAGTCAGATGAAGATCTCACATGCAGCTACATGAAGTCTGTAGGAAATTTGTCAAACGCAGAAAGTGGTGATTTTGTTCCCTTTACTCAATGTCATGACAACACAGTGCCAGATTAAACAGACCCAGGATGTCTCAGACCCAAGACGTCTCAGACCCAGGACACCTCAGAGCCAGGACGTCTCAAACCCAGGACGTCTCAGACCCAGGATGTCTCAGAGCAAAGACATCTCAGAGCCAGGACGTCTCAGACCCAGGACATCTCAGAGCCAGGACATCTCAGACCCAGAACGTCTCAGACCCAGGACATCTCAAACCCAGGACATCTCAGATCTAGGACGTCTCAGACCCAAGATGTCTCAGACCCAGGACATCTCAGACCCAGGGTGTTTCAGACACAGGATGTCTCAGACCCAGGACGTCTTAGACCCAGGACATCTCAGACCCAGGATATCTCAAACCCAGGACATCTCAGACCCAGAATGTCTCAAACCTAGGACGTGTCAGACCCAGGAGATCTCAGACCCAGGATGTCTCAGACCCAGGATGTCTCAGACCCAGGACATCTCAGACCCAGGACGTCTCAAACCCAGGACGTCTCAGACCCAGGATGTCTCAGACCCAGGACGTCTCAAATCCAGGACATCTCAAACCCAGGACATCTCAGACCCAGGACGTCTCAGACCCAAGACGTCTCAAACCCAGGACATCTCAGACCCAGGACATCTCAGACCCAGGACCCAGACCCAGGAGATCTCAAACCCAGGAAATCTCAGAGCCAGGATGTCTCAAACCCAGGACGTCTCAGACCCAGGATGTCTCAGACCCAGGAGATCTCAGACCCAGCATGTCTCAGCCAGGACATCTTAGACCCAGGATGTCTCAAACCCAGGACATCTCAGACCCAGGATGTCTCAGACCCAGGACATCTCAGACCCAGGATGTCTCAGACCCAGGACATCTCAAAGCCAGGACGTCTCAGACCCAGGATGTCTCAGACCCAGACATTCCATGACACCTGTGAGCAGTGTTGCGAATAACGTCGTTAAAAATAATGGCGTTAGGTAACAGCGTCATTTTGTCAATAACGGGATAATATAATTAATTACTTTTCCTGTCGTTACAACGCCGTTGACGTTACTGGTCATTAAAAGCAGTGCGTTACTATATACTGATATACTAACAGTAATCCGAGCGGACCGCTGCCCAGGCTAGTGAAGAGTAACAGATCTCGACAGGTCACAGTTCTCTGTGTAACACCCGTTTAACTTAACAAATCAGTAAGCTATTGGCTAAGGCAGCGTTATGGTAGCCAATCAGAGCCAGTGTTTTTACACGCGCGCCGAAGCGAACCAGTGACACACCAAATGGTAAAGAGGCCGAAATGGCGAGTCAGGAGTAAGCCGAAGACAAATGAGCATTTTCAAGGTGGTGATATAAACATTATTTAAGAAAATACTTGATGTTCCTGAATGTTTACCAGACTAGGTATTTGATTTATTTAATTAAGAATAGAGGTTTTTGTCAGGGCTGACTCGGCTGCCACTCCCTCTACCACCAGGAGGGGCACCCGAGTCAGTCCTAGACTTGCTGCACGTAATCAGCAATGATTCGTTTCAGCTGTTCTAAGGCTTCTTAAGGAAGCTTTGGGAAACGGATCATTGCTGATTCGTTGTGGTTTCCATGCGCTTTCAGCCGGTATCCTCGGTCTCTGTGGTATTCTTCACACGAGTTACAAGGTGTCTCATCACCTCTCTCTCTCTCTCTCTTTGTTTGTCTCCTGCTCTCCTTCGAGATTTCTCTCCTGCGTCGCTCCCTGACCTTCCTCAAGTTTTCACAAGCCTATTTCTCTTCCTGTCATTTGTTTGTCTTTGTTTTTGTGAAGGGTTTTGTTTTTTTGCGGCGTTTTCTGCCTGCTGGCCAGCTTCCTTCACTGGCATTTTCAGTTTCGTTTTCGCGTCGCTTTTATCCGCGCTATTTCAGTTACGTTTGTTTTATTTTTTTCTCCCGTCTCCTTACGGTTGAGCTTTTGTTTTGTCACGCGTTCAGTTTTTTCCGCGTTCGTTTTGTTTCATTATTTTTACCGTGCTATCACAGTTTATATTGTTTTCCTTTTCACGCGTCGAGTTTTCCGCGTTTGTTTTGTTTGTTTGGTTCAGAGTGATTACTTTCTTGTGTTTTGTTTTTACATACGCTGGCGTGGTGTTAGACGGCACTTGGGTCCTCCTATTCACACTCACTATACGCGGTAGGTACTTCCCTGTACTCCCGCGTTACAGAACGAATCAGCCATACTATGGACCCAGCCGGTAATCATGAGGCAGCGGAGTTAAGAGCTGCTCTCACTAGCCAAGGGCAGTTGCTTGGCAGCCACGAGCAGGCACTGCGATAGATTATGGAGCAGCTTAATGGGGTCAATGTCGCCTTACAGGCTCTAGCTGGTTCTGCTGCAGCCTCACCTACACCTCCCGCTGCACCTGTCGATCTCCCTGTTTCAGCTCCACGCCTTGAACCCGTTCTCCCGTGTCCACCCCGCTACTCAGGGGATCCTGAGGGGTGTAGAGGGTTTTTACTGCAATGTTCATTGGTATTTGAACAACAGCCCTCTAGGTTTCCCTCTGAGCGTGCCAAGGTAGCCTACGTGGTAGCACTGCTAACCGAAAGGGCTCTGGCTTGGGCTACCCCACTATGGGAAGCACAAGCAGAAGTGTGCACCACGTACGAGCGATTCGCCGCGGCCATGAAAAGCGTGTTCTATCATCCGTCCTCAGGGGGTGTGGTTGGGTCTCGTCTCCTGCGCCTAAGACAGGGTAAAATGTCTGTGGCAGACTATTCTCTGGCGTTCAGGACGCTAGCCTCAGAGAGTGGATGGAGCGCCAATGCACTCACCGCTTGTCGACTTGGAGAAACCCATGTCTGTAGCGGCCGTTGATGGATGTGCCTTGACTTCAGGCGAAGTCATTAAGCAGACCATCCCGCTAGACATAGTATTGGAGGCCACCGAGAACAGCTCACCCTCTATGTCATTAGCGCACCCCAGATGCGTCTTATTCTGGGTTTTCCTTGGCTCCAACGCTACAACCCAGAGGTGGATTGGCTTTCCCGTTCTGTCCGTAGTTGGGGAGCGGTCTGCAAGGACACATGCTTAGGCTCCGAAACCACTACCGGTCATACACCTGACCCGGTCGATCTTACTCCGGTCCCTGCTGTTTACCACGACCTCAGAGAGGTATTCAGCAAAAAGAAGGCAGGCTTCCTTCCTCCGCATAGGGCTCACGACATGGCCATAGAGTTACTGCCAGGCACTAGTCCCCCTAGGGGCCGTCTCTTCTCTCTGGCTGTACCCGAACGTAAGGCCATGGAGACATACATACGGGAAGCCCTGGCAGCCGGGTTTATCCAGCCATCCACCTCTCCTGCTGGTGCAGGTTTTTTCTTTGTGGGAAAGAAAGATGGGGGACTCAGACCATGTATCGACTACCGGGGGCTTAACAAGGTCACGGTCAAGGATCGTCACCCGTTACCCCTCATGGCTACCGCCTTAGAGGCCCTCCAGCAGGCCACTATCTTTAGTAAGCTTGACCTGAGGAGTGCCTACAATTTAGTCAGGGTAAGGGAGGGTGACGAGTGGAAGACTGCGTTTATCACGCCCTCTGGCCACTACGAGTATCTTGTCATGCCCTTTGGTTTAATGAACGCCCCGGCCGTGTTCCAGCGCTTCATTAACGAAGTCCTGAGGGAGGCTCTGGACAGATATGTCTTCGTTTATCTAGATGATATCCTCATCTACAGCAAATCCGAGGCAGAACACAACAAACACGTCCGGCGGGTGCTCCAACTACTCCTCGAGAACCACTTATCCATCAAACTAGAAAAGTCATTATTTCATGTACAGGAAATAGGCTTTCTAGGCTACCGTATCGCCCAGAACACCCTGGCCATGGACCCCTCTAAGGTCCGGGCCGTTGCTCATTGGCCCACTCCTACCTCACTCCACTTGGTGCAGCGTTTTTTAGGATTCGCCAATTTCTACCGTTGTTTCATTAAGGCCTTTAGCACCCTTGTGGCTCCTCTGATCACTCTCACCAAGAAGAGCCCCGGTCCTTTTGTCTGGACTCCTGAAGCTCAGCAGGCTTTCGACGACCTCAAAAAACGGTTCACTTCCGAACCTGTGTTGTGCATGCCGGATCCCGACCTACCGTTTGTTGTAGAGGTCGATGCCTCGGACTATGGGATAGGCGCCGTTCTCTCCCAGAGAACCGGGTCCCCTCCTAAACTCCATCCGTGTGCGTATTATTCCCATCGCATGTCCCCCGCTGAACGCAATTACGATGTAGGGGATAAGGAACTTTTGGACGTTAAATTAGCCCTAGAAGAATGGAGAAACTGGTTGGAGGGGGCTAAGCACCCTTTCCTGGTCTGGACCGACCATAAGAACCTGGCCTACCTCCAGCAGGCCAAGCGTCTGAATCCCAGACAAGCCAGGTGATCCTTGTTTTTCGGGCGTTTTGATTTCACGCTCTCCTATCGTCCGGGCACGAAAAACGCCAAGCCTGATGCTCTGTCCCGTCAGTGGGAGTCGCCTCCTCACACCTCTGAGCCCAGCACCGTGCTGCCCGCCTCCAAAATCGTGGCACCCCTGCAGTGGGCCATAGAAACAGAGGTTAAACAAGCTCTTACCAGTGACCCAGGGCCTGGGGGTGGTCCCTCCGACCGCCTCTACGTCCATCCTAGGTTACGCAAGAAGGTTATGGAGTGGGGTCACGCTTCACCCTTCGCTGCTCATCCCGGGTCACGGCATACTCTGAAACTCATCCAGGGTAGGTTCTGGTGGCCCGGGATGGACCAAGAGGTGACTTGTTTTGTCACCGCCTGCGAAACGTGCACCAGAAATAAGGTGACCCATACCAAACCCGCCGGTCTGTTACGCCCTTTGCCCATACCGTCAAGACCTTGGGCGCACGTGGCCTTAGACTTTGTTACCGGGTTGCCTCCCTCTCGGGGTAACACCACTATTCTGGTCATCGTGGACCGGTTTTCTAAAACCGCTAGGTTCCTGGCCTTACCTCGGCTTCCCTCTGCCTGCGAGACCGCGTTTCTCTTCCTGCACAACATAGTCCGGCACCACGGCTTTCCTGCCGACGTGGTGTCCGACAGGGGGCCCCAATTCACCAGTCGTTTTTGGGGTTCTTTCCTGAAGCTCTTGGGGTCCAGGGCTAGTTTATCCTCTGGGTATCACCCCCAGACCAATGGTCAGACGGAGCGCACCAACCAAGACCTCGAGCAGACGCTTTGGTGTCTGGCTTCCTCAAACCCCTCCTCCTGGTCTGACCAGCTTCTGTGGGCAGAGTATGCCCATAACACCTTGTGGCACTCGGCCCTCAGGATGTCCCCCTTCGAATGCCTCTACGGGTACGCCCCTCCTATGTTCGATAACCAGGAGGAGGAGGTGGCCGTTCCGGGTGCCCGGGCTATGGTGCGGCGATGTAGGTTGGCCTGGCATAGGGCCCGTAAGGCCTTGATGTCTGCCTCCTCCGGCTACTGTCGAAGCGCCGATAGGCACCGCCTTCCTGCCCTGTCGTTTTGCCCGGGTCAGCACGTTTGGTTGTCCGCTAAGGACCTGCCTGTCCGTGGCGGGACCAAGAAGCTGGCTCCTCGCTACCTGGGTCCCTTCAAGGTGGACAGGCGCATCAACCCGTTCGCTTACCGGTTGGTGCCGGAGGGTCCACCCGGTGTTTCACGTTTCGCGTCTCCGTCCTGTTCTATGTAACATGCCCCGTGCTCCTGCCCCGCCGGCTCCCTGCATGGTCGACGGCGGTCCTGTGTACACGGTCAACCGGTTGTTGGACCACCGCCGTGTTCGGGGTCGGGACCAGTACCTGGTTGACTGGACGGGTTACGGCCCCGAGGAGCGCTCCTGGGTCCCCGCCTCTCGCGTCGTTGACAGGTCCTTGATCCGGGATTTCCGCCGTGCCAGGGCCGTCGCGTTGGGCCCGCGTGGACTCGGACCTAGAGGGGGGGGCTCTGTCAAGGCTGACTCGGCTGCCACTCCCTCTACCACCAGGAGGGGCACCCGAGTCAGTCCTAGACTTGCTGCACGTAATCAGCAATGATTCGTTTCAGCTGTTCTAAGGCTTCTTAAGGAAGCTTTGGGAAACGGATCATTGCTGATTCGTTGTGGTTTCCATGCGCTTTCAGCCGGTATCCTCGGTCTCTGTGGTATTCTTCACACGAGTTACAAGGTGTCTCATCACCTCTCTCTCTCTTTGTTTGTCTCCTGCTCTCCTTCGAGATTTCTCTCCTGCGTCGCTCCCTGACCTTCCTCAAGTTTTCACAAGCCTATTTCTCTTCCTGTCATTTGTTTGTCTTTGTTTTTGTGAAGGGTTTTGTTTTTTTTGCGGCGTTTTCTGCCTGCTGGCCAGCTTCCTTCACTGGCATTTTCAGTTTCGTTTTCGCGTCGCTTTTATCCGTGCTATTTCAGTTACGTTTGTTTTATTTTTTCTCCCGTCTCCTTACGGTTGAGCTTTTGTTTTGTCACGCGTTCAGTTTTTTCCGCGTTCGTTTTGTTTCATTGTTTTTACCGTGCTATCACGGTTTATATTGTTTCCCTTTTCACGCGTCGAGTTTTCCGCGTTTGTTTTGTTTGTTTGGTTCAGAGTGATTACTTTCTTGTGTTTTGTTTTTACATACGCTGGCGTGGTGTTAGACGGCACTTGGGTCCTCCTATTCACACTCACTATACGCGGTGGGTACTTCCCTGTACTCCTGCGTTACAGTTTTATTGTTAAGTTTACTTCTCTTGTGAACAAACCAGTCGTCTCAGGTTGAGAGAATTTTATTTAATTTGATAGATGTAAATGCACTTGTATGCACTTGTATGTCTAACTGTTTACTTTTGCTTTTTTTTTTTTTTTTTTTTAACAAAGATTTTTAAGGATTTTATCCTGCACTGGTCTGTGGATGTGCAATAAATATAAAAAGTTAAACATGTCACGTTGATGACCCCGGCCCCTCCCCTTTGGGGGTGTGTATACGTAGTCCACGTGCTTTGTCTGTGGAACTCCGTGGTGATGGCTATGTCGTGTGATAATGTGTCTCACCTGTGAATCGTCTCGTAATCACGTGGGGCTAATGTGGTTTGTCTATTTAATGTGCGCTCGCGCAGTGTCCTGTGCTCGTCGTTGTCTAAAGTCTACACGTTTCCGTGTGCGTCTTTCTATGTTCCTCGTGCGCTATTGCGCAATCTGTTAAAATAAACGTGATGTCTGCTACAAAGAAGGATTCAGTGTCTCGTCCTTTGTCCCTCGCCGAACGTCACAAAACACCTTTCTCATCTACTCATTTCAACTAACTGTGAAAACTGCTTTTTCAAAAAATCCTTATTCATTGGCATATAACTTTTTTAAAAAACGTTATTTTGTAATGCAAATAGTTACTTTCCCTGGTAACGAGTTACTTTTATTATAGAGTAATTCATTTACTAACTCAGTAACTTTTTTGAACAAGTAGTAAGTAACTATAACTAATTACTTTTTTTAAAGTAATGTTCCCAACACTGCCTGTGAGCAGAAAGCCAAGCAGAAGGAACAGGGAACCAACACATGCTGCATGCTGGGACTGAACCAGCACGACCTGCACTGAGAACAGCAACACTGGTCCAGTAGCGTCAGTACTCAGTCAGCTACTCCACCATAGTGCTTATCAGCAAAGACAAGAGATAAGAAGAGATACGACATCTGATACAGTACAGATACAGTAAGGGTCAAATATTAACCTCACATGCACTAAAGAGATTCAATGATATATTTGATGCTGTTTCTATAGATTTTGTTACTATACTTTTCAAACGCAGAAAGTGGTGATTTCATTTCCTTTGAAGCAACGTCATGATAAAACAGTGGACACAGGCCCAGGATGTCTCAGACCCAGGACACCTCAGAGCCAGGACATCTCAAACCCAGGACGTCTCAGACCCAGGACGTCTCAGAGCCAGGACGTCTCAGAGCCAGGACGTCTCAGACACAGGATGTCTCAGACACAGGACGTCTCAGACACAGGACATCTCAAACCCAGGACGTCTCAGACCCAGAATATCTCAAACCCAGGACGTCTCAAACCCATGACGTCTCAGACCCAAGACATGTCAGAGCCAGGATGTCTCAAACCCAGGACATCTACACCCAGGACATGTCAGACCCAGGATGTCTCAGACCCAGGACGTCTCAGACCCAGGACGTCTCAGACCCAGAACATCTCAGAGCTAGGACGTCTCAGACCCAGGATCTCTCAAACCCAGGACATCTCAGAGCCAGGACGTCTCAGACCCAGGACTTTCAAACCCAGTATGTCTCAAACCCAGGACGTCTCAGAGCCAGGACATCTCAGACCCAGGATGTCTCAGAGCCAGGATGTCTCAGAGCCAGGATGTCTCAGACCCAGGATGTCTCAAACCCAGGACATCTCAGAGCCAGGACGTCTCGGAGCCAGGACGTCTCAAACCCAGGATGTCTCAGACCCAGGACATCTCAGAGCCAGGATGTTCCAAACCCAGGACATCTCAGAGCCAGGACGTCTCGGAGCCAGGACGTCTCAAACCCTGAACCATCACAAGATGCATGCTGGGACTGAACCAGCACAAGGTGCATGCTGGGACTGAACCAGCACAAGGTGCTTGCTGGGACTGAACCAACACAAGGTGCATGCTGGGACTGAACCAACACAAGGTGCATGCTGGGACTGAACCAGCACGACCTGCACTGAGAACAGCGACACTGGTCCAGTAGTGTCAGTGCTCACAGTTTGCTACTCCACCATAGTGCTTATCAGCAAAGACAAGAGATAAGAAGAGATACGGCATCAGATACAGTACAGATACAGTAAGGGTCAAATATTAACCTCACATGCAATAAAAAGATTCAATGATATATTTGATGCTGTTTCTATAGATTTTGTTACTATATATTTAAAAATATATATTTATATAAATTTTAAATATTTCAATATTTTTATTGGACTATACTAAAGTATCACAGTGCGAGGGAGGAGGTGCTGACAGTAAAAAAAACAACATTTATTAAACGAGACAAACACATGCGTGCCGTACTGTTCCAAAAAGGGTTCAAATTCTGCTCCTGTCTAGTAAAGATAATGATCAAGATAACCCAGATGCTTCAGTCCTCAGTGTAGCCAAATTACAGTTCTGAAGAATCTTCATCAAATTCTGCTTTTAGCTGATGAAAACAAAATATATTATATCTGACAAACTGAGAAATTTAATTCTTATTCTGCATTCCTTATTTTCTAGCTAAGAAAAACATAGAAAACATGTAAATAAGAAAAGAATAAGAAGAATTATAAAGGATCTGTAATTAAATAATGTAAAACGTTAATATGTCCATATGAGGATGTTATGTTCATATGAGGACGTTATGTTTATATGAGCATGTTATGTCCTACAAGGAAGGCCGATCTCTAAAGATCATGCCAAAAGATCAGTTTAAAGATCAGTCCCTCTTGGGGTGATGGAACTATGGAGCATGTGGTCATATTTTTCAGAGTAAACCAGAATTGCGTGCAGGGGTAAGTTCAGGTCAATTTCACGCAGGTCACAGAGGGAGAAGGATTTCTAAGTCAGACGTGTGTGCCCAATTTGACCAAAGAACTTAGGGTTAGGGTTAGACTAAGATAACTAAGATTATTCTGTCATGATTTGAGCATTTACTACAAAAACATATATCAGCCATTTCTCTTTTAGTAATCAGTTATTTTACTTTTTAATTATGTCCTTCCTTTACATTGAAATTACATTAAAATTGTAAATATGGTTGTTGTTTTTTTTTTTACTTACCCAAAGACTTACACATGTTGTTAGTAAGCACCTAGAGTTATGGTTTAAATCTTATAGCTATACACAATTGTTTATCCATAGCACAATTTCATATTCTTGATTGTGAAAGACTATGTTCATATTCCTGACTGCATTTAAATGACTTCTCCAAATTTCATCTTATAATTAAGTAGTTTAAACGCTAAGGTACTAGCCTATTGGTTTAATTTACATTTTAAAATGCTAAGGTACTAGTCTATTTGTTTAATTAACGTTTTAACGCTGAGGTACTAGTCTACTTGTTTTAAAGGCCTTTTGTTGCTTTGGCATGTTTAATTGGTCTATTTCTAAATAATAGCCTTGTTGCTAAACAACAAACTATTAAAGAAGTGCTGTGACTGGACAACATTTTCAGTACATTCAGCCTAGATTTTCAACATTTCGTAGACACTGTCATCCAGTCTGGGCTAAGTTTGTTCTCTGCAGGTCTATATTGTATCCCTATGGTGGCGAAGACTTCAAAACTTTAAAACAAAGTGTTTTTTTTTTTTTTGGTTTTCAAATTATCTGCTTTTTGCTAAGGGATGTGTGATTTTGGCAAATATGTGTAAATACAATCTCACTTCTCTCATGATGTATGACTTTGCTTTAATTGTCATTTCTGCCCACAAAAGATTCCCCTAGAAGATTCACATATGCCATTTGCAGCATAAATATGCAGTATAGAACTAATTGCACTTCACATTGTAATTGTTCATTTATACTGACTAGATCCTTCGTATTGAAAAAGTATGTAATGGTTAAAATCTGTATATGACAAATGCAAAGTCATGTGTGTGAGAGCCATAATCATGTATAAATATATTTATGATAACCGACACCAACAAATTCATTGTCAGATATGATATTTTTGACCTTTTGCATCTGGGCATATTTAATCTGCGTTAAATCAGTGCTAAAGGAGAGCGAGGAGGAAGAGTGGGAGAGGGAGAGAGAGATAGAGGATAGAGGGAGAATGAGAGAGGGAGAGAGAGGGAGGGTGAGATGGAGAGGGAGAGAGAGAGAGGGAGAGAGAGTTAGAGAGGGAGAGAGGGAGGTAGACGAAGGGAGAGATAGAGGGAGGGGAGAGGCCTTTGGATCGGCCTTGACAGGTCATTGGTTAGAATGTAGTAATGTCATCTTTATAACGTGTTATAAGGCGGAAAGTGGTCGCCGTCGTTATTCTAAAGATAAAACAAAACCACTGCAAGCTCAGCTCGATCCACTGTCATAGTCTGTGTCAGACTCATACTTGTTTTGGCAGACACAGGGACAAAAAGTTTAGATGATTTAAACTTTATTGGTGAATGATAAAAAACAGGTTTCATCAAGTTTCATCACAGGTTCCCATAATAGTTTAAGATGGGCCGCTACACTGGGAAAAGCTGCCGCTTGACTTTCATGCTGGTGACCGTGGTGGTGTTTTTTTCTGCTGAAATAATTGCGGGTTATGTGGGGAACTCAATCGCGCTCGTCTCGGACTCATTCAATATGTTGGCGGATATCATATCGCTCTCCGTTGGCCTCACAGCCACGCGTCTTAGGCGCCGAAACGCCTCAAAACGCTACACGTACGGACTGGCCCGGGTCGAGGTCGTTGGTGCGATGGCCAATGCTGTGTTCTTGACTGCTCTATGTTTCTCCATCTCCGTCCAGGCGCTGGAGCGCCTCATCAAGCCAGAACCCATTGAAGAGCCGATGTTGGTGTTGGTCGTGGGCTCGGTGGGTCTGGGCATTAATATAGTAGGACTGCTCATGTTCCAGGACTGGCGCCGGTTATGTAGACGCTGCAGGGGCGACGCGCACACAGAGCCAGAGGCCGTGAGTGAGAAAGCGGGTGAGTTTGGCTGTACAGACCTACGCCATGAACATGAATGTGTATCGTGAGCAAAACTTCATTCATTGATTTGTCCAGAATATTTTGGGGCTCCTTTCAGGGTTCGGAATCCTGACCCTAAACCTAATCTTTAGGTTAGGTGCCCTTGTGTTTAATCAGGTCCCTTGCATTCAGTTTGGGACCCCTGCGATTATTTCAGGTTTAGTAATTAATCAAAGAAATCAAGAAAACAAATATTGTGCAAAGACGAGCTTGGTCTTGGTCTACGAGCGAGTTTTAAATAGTTCTTTGTTGACTCCGCATCTGCATCAAGGCTGCGTTTCATGCAGCAGCACAGAAGCGTTGCAACCCGCAGCACAAACGGGATTTTTCCAAGGAGGAACTCACCTAAATACTGGAAAATCTACAAAGTATAGGAGATCAAAAAATTGCAAGACAGGATTTTTTTGCAGTGATTGTTGAATTTTCCTTATTTCTTGTGGTGAATGAATGTACAACTTGCACCCTATGTATATTATGAAATCTAGATTATGTTTACAACATATAACGAACTACAAACACAAATCAATCGCCTTTGTATTTTTCTTTGTATTTTCCATTCTCTCTTGGTCATTTAAGGCAGGAGTAAGTAACATCAGAGTGGATACCTATAACACCACCCACACCACCCAAACTAATATAGCAGTATGAGTAGTATGAGTAGTAGTATGTAGTTTTGTAGTTTGAGCAGGAATTATTGGTTGGGGACATTTACTCTTAGGCCTTTATAATAGAGCTCAAGAAGCTGTGTGTGTGTCCATCCACTGCACTGACAATTCCAGGACGCTTCCAATTATATGAAACCTATTCTGACTTCATGCAATGCTTCTTTAGTATGTGGAAATGTTCTCTATATTGGGGTTAGTGCATCCCCAGTGCTTTAATCACAGCATGGTTAGGGTTAGGGTTAGTGCATACCCAGTGCTTTAATCACAGCATGGTTAGGGTTAGGGTTAGTGCATACCCAGTGCTTTAGTCACAGCATACACACATTGGAATACAGCAGCTTTGCTTATGGGCAATGCAGGAATCTGCAGATTCTACTCTGGCCTTACTCAAAGTTACTTATATATGTAAATGATTCAATTAGTCCATTTGATTGTTTAAATTATGTCAAGTTTATTGATATGTTAACTGTAGTCATTTATTTTCAGAGAATACATTTATTTATTAGACCTTTTCATATGTGTCCTAATTTATTACTACTACATTGTAAATTCAATTCAATTCAATTGAAAATTCAATTTTATTCAATTGAAATTATTTAATTAAAAGAGTACGTCAACAAATAATCTCATGCACTTCTATGAAGTTATCATCGTTTGTTTGATATGAATGAAATTACTTAAACCCTGGAATAAAATTAAACAATATATATTGAAGCAATAATACACTCGAGGTTCGTGCTATAACGTGTAATATTGGCACTGCTGTGCTGATCTACGACCGCAGCACAGCAGTGCCAATATTACACGTTATACCACGAACCTCGAGTGTATTATTGCGATTATACCACAATTCAATTATCGCTGTTTCAGGGTTGCCAACTCTCACGCATTGAGCGTGAGACACACGCATTTGACCGTTTTCACACGCTCTCACGCCACACTTCCGATATCTCACGCCGAAAAAAAAATATTTATTTTATATTTACCTCAGATCCACATATATGATTCAATACGTTACTAGTTCGCTAGCTCTGGCGCCATCCACCGGCGATATAACACTGAATCTGTGTCCATTTTACGTTCGCCACCCCCCCCCCCCGCTCAACAACTTTCGTTTTGGTATTCAATTGTATTAATTTGTACCTAAAACTTTAGTCAGTTGGTTGTCCTTGTAAATTTGTATACTAACCAAAATGTGGAACACCTTCAAATGTGTTATGAGTGTTTTTGAATGTAACTTAGTTTAAGTCTGTGTAAATCAGTGTTACTCAGTGTAACTAAATGAAATGTAATTCAGTTATGAGGGTTGTGCATTCAACACATTGTTCTTCCACAGACTTCCAAGATACACACTCACAAGAAGTGGACCACAGTGAGGATGAAAGTCAACCCCTGAATATTAAAGGTACAACCAACCTATGAATATTAGTTGTAGGTAGGCTAACAATCAACCCCTAAGTATTAATATGATCCAGATGCGTTACTGATCCAGATGTGTTACTGAACGTATCTGAAGAGCAAGGCTTTGAACTATATCAGCCCCAAGGGCAACACATTCTTGAAAATCTCAAGTCTACTGATTTATTCAGGGTCCCATTTCCCATCTAACATTAATCTTCGTTTTGGTTTTTGTAACCTCAGCTAGCAATTTCAAAGCAATATCAGGAATTGTGTCAATTAGACAAACCCCCTTTTTGGTCAATTTATTTAGCATGAATGTTGTTGTTTTGAGCCCTCCACACACTATCTGTATCTAATCACCTGCTAGTGTCACTATCATGAAACACCTGCTTGTTCCAAAACTACTGAACACTGGTCACAGGACATGCTGAATGTATAACTTGTATGAAGGTGGAGGGTGTACTTAAACCGGCCGCTCCATGTATATGAAACGGTACAATCTCTCCTCCCTCCCCGTATCAGGAGTGCTGCTCCACCTGCTGAATGATGCTCTGGGCTCCTTTGTGGTGGTGGTGGCGGCCACTATATTCCAGATCTGGCCCGTGGCCCCTGACGGCCAGTGCGGCTGGCAGTGCTACGTTGACCCAAGCCTGACGCTGCTCATGGTGGCCATCATCCTGTCATCAGCTGCTCCTCTGATCAAAGAGACGACCACCATCCTGCTGCACATCACACCCTCCACGTTGCCCTTCGCCCAGATTTGTGAGTATAAATCTGCAGGACATGCCCTCAGCTCCAGGGGTCACTCGTGAAGACGTGTGTCTAAACTCCCCCTCCTTCTTTTCTCTCTCTTGTAGTGGAGAATGTGTGTGAGCTGCCAGGGGTTCTCGGCGTCCACGATGCTCACGTGTGGCTGCTCACGAAGGGGAGGACTGTGGCCACGCTGCACGTCCGAGTGGCTGAGGACCTCCATCACTCCCTGGCTGAGCTGGAGGGCCTCCACATGCATGTCCGGCAGGTGTTTCACAAGGCAGGGATTCACAGTCTTACTGTTCAGCTGGAGTTTGGCGATGGAGGCGTGAAGACCAGCCACTGCAGCGCCCCCTGTCTGTCACCCACCTGCATGAAAATCTCCTGCTGCCCAGCTGGTGTCCCAGCCCTTGTTCCTGTGTACCGCCCAGGAGTGAACGCACACGTCTACGACATGAAGAGTGTGCTTAAAGAACAAGCCATGCAGTCCGTCATCCCACAGCCACAGACCACACGCTTATAACATTTGAGCGATTTAAATTAAATTCAACAGACAATTTAGAGTATCTTTGTAGTTCAGTAGGTTTAGTCTATGTGTGAGAAAAATAACTCAAGAAAAAAACCCCCATAAACCCAAAAATTTCATGAAGAGTGCAAGAACCTCCAAGAGTGATTTGTGAGGTGGAGGGGGTGTCCTGCAGAATGGCTGGAACACTCGTCTGGAAGTCTAACCCTTCAGAGGTGTAACAGCCTCTTTCCATATTCCAGTCTTAAAACATGGGTTTCCTAGCCTAGAACCATCCTTACCCTAATCTACCTGCCCCCTCCACTGTACCAGCAGCATCCTGAGTGCTGTTCACCTCTTGAGTCCAGAGGCGGTGTTTCATATTCCAGCAAACACTTGGCATTGCACACAGTGATGTTACGCGTGAGCGCTGCTTGGTGATGGCGACCATCAGAAGCGCCTGATGTAGATATTTGTGGTGTCTCTGCTTCCAGACAGTGTGTTTTTGGAGGGTATAATAAGGGTATAGAAAACCATCAAACCCAACAGGCCATCCATGCATACTGCAGATTCTTTGAAATTGAATGATTAACTGAAAAGGGTGTGTTCAAATAAATAGCAGTGGCGAGTTCACTTAGGGAGGCCGTCACTTAGGGAGGGCATTCTGGGAAAAAGGGTGTTAACAGGTGATCCTTATTTAAGGAGCAAGGCAACTGACATGCTGGCTGTGCATTTGTCCTGAAAAAACAAGAAAAATGGGTTGTTCAACACCCTGTTCTAAAGACGAGCATTTTTAATCAAGAAACTAATAGGAGAAAACCTATAAAAAAGAACAGAAAGTGATTGGCTGTTCAGCTAAAATGATCTCCAATGCTTTGAAATGGGAAGAAAAATCAGAAAAATGTGGAAGAAAACGGAAAACAACTTCTTGAATGAATAGGAGAATAGCCAAACTGGTAAAGGCTCAGCCAATGATCGGCTCCAAGAGGATCAAGGAAGACCTTCAGTTGACTGTGAGTACTGGTACAATCAGAAGACGTCTTGTTGAAATCAACCTACCAGCAAGAAGCCCCTGCAAAGTCCCACTGTTAAATAAAAGACATGTGCAGAAGCGGTTAGAATTTGCGAAAGAACACATTGAGTGGCCTGAGAAGAAATGGCGTAACATTTTGTGGACTGATGAAAGCGAGGTTCTTATTTTTGGGTCCAAGGATCACAGACAGTACATCAGACGTCCTGCAAACACAGAATACAAGCCACAGTACTCAGTGAAGACGGTTAAGCATGGTGGTGGAAGCATCATGATATGGGGATGTTTCTACTATGGTGTTGGTCCTATTTATCGCATACCAAGGATCATGGATCAATTTGAGTACATCAGGATATTGGAAGAAGTCATGCTGTCATATCCTGAAGAGGAAATGCCTTTGAGGTGGACCTTTCAACAAGATATTGACCCAAAACATACCAGCAAGTGAGAAAAAGCATGGTTCCAGACGAACATGATTCAGCTGATTGAGTGGTCAGCACAATCCCCGGACCTTAATCCCATAGAACACTTGTGGGCTGACATAAAAACTGCAGTGCATGAGGCAAAACCAAGAAACGCAGGGGAATTGTGGAATATAGTACAATTGGCCTGGGCTGCAATACCTGTTGACTGTTGCCAGAAATTGGTTGACTCCATGCACCACAGATGTGAAGCAGTTATCAGAAACCGTGGTTTTGCAACAAAATATTAGTTTAGGATACTCAGCCAAGTTGACTTATCAAGAATCTCTTAGTTTGTGCAGTACATTTTTGAGTTTCCAAGAAAAGATGTCAACGCTTTTTTGAACATTAGGATTCTGACTTTCTGTGAAATATCATTATTATTATTTGAATTTTAATTACTTTTCCCAATTATCCTGCTTTGGAATAGAATGCACTATGTTCCCAATGCATTTGTGTTCATTAAAGTACAATTTGTTAGAAGAATGGACATTTACTCATTTTTTTAAAAGACACTGCTATTATTTTGAGCACAACTGTACGTATGGAGACAGCATGTGCTTGACTTTATACACTTGTTAGTAGTTGGTGTGGCTGAAAGACAGGGCCGGCGCCAGAACATATACAGTGAGGGGGCGTCAGAAAATTTCGGGGTGGCGAACGTAAGCTGTTGAGCCGGGGGGGGGGGGGGTGTCGAACGTAAAATAAAATGTAAAATAAATGGGTCTTATTTTTTACATTGAGGGGGCGGGACACCTCGCCTGAGGGGGCGACGCCCCCATTCGCCCCCCCGTGGCGCCGGCCCTGCTAAAAGACTAACTTCATAATTAGGAAGGCAGTACACATTCTTTTGTCCAGGTAGTGCACATCCATTTGGGACAGACCACTCTCATATTTGTATGTCTGATTTCCCAAGTAGATCTCCAATCTTTCATAGCTCACAGGAGAAGGGGGAGAACACACCGTGTCCATTATACATTACACTAGGGCTAAAGCTGTTTAACTGATAAAACATCTAGAGGTGGGAGTCTTCTAACCCCATTACACCATTCCTCTGGGACTTTGTGGTTCTGCTTCAGTGTATTATACCTGTGTGTGTGTGTATGGTTTTGCCCCAGTGTATTGTACCTGGGAGTGTGTGTGGCTTTGTCCCACAGGTACAATATGCTTCAGAGCATGTGGTTGTGTCCAGACTAACATACATGCATATCTAGATAATTACTGTAAACATTCACTACGCTATATCAGTAGTTACTAGATAAGTCCACCTACTAAAGCACTTGAGGGGTGTAGCTTACATCATAAACATATATTACAACATTAAACCAGCATTCATCAGCTGCTGTCTTTATGGTGGACTTTGTTTTATATAACAGTGGACAAGCGTGGTGTATAATGAACAGAAGCACGTTATGCAAGCATGGATTATACATTAATCATCTCTGAGCTTTCACTGGCTCAACCAGTGTTCAACACGCCCACTCAGACTGGTCCCTCACACATCTGATTGCAAGACTTCCAGCATGCTTTGAGGAATGGGTACATTTAATTTTTTCCTAATTTGGTCTCAAAATGTAATGTGTAGTGTTAACAGTTTCATGCAGGATTTTTTATAGCCTGATAATGTCATGGAGATATGAGGATTGGGTTACTGGGTCAGGCAGGTGTGGAGGAGCCACCTGGATCTGCTCAGTGGTCCCACATGTGGGATCACTGTGGGATCTACAGAATAAGAACTCCAACAGCCTTTACTGAACCTGTGTCCCCACAGTCCCTGTCCACCATTTGTGCACAACACCACCTGTTCAACTCTTGCTGGTTCTTTATGGACCGCTCTCTCTCCCATAACAAACCTGCGTGTTGTTCATGGACCACTCTCCCTCTCTATAACTGAAATGTGTGCTGTTCACACACTGATCATCACTTTTACACCAGGCTGTGGAATGCTCCATTACATTATAAAACAAATTAAAACTTAAAATGATTTCATATCAGATGTTCAGGCTTTGATGGATTTTCAATTATTTAATGTTACAATTCCTTTTAAACCAAACTGATGGCACAAATGGTGCCTAAAATTCCAGTGGGGAAAAAAAAAAAAAAAAAACAGCACAGCAAACTCACTTCAGAGTAAACAAGCCACCTGCTAAAGGCGGTGTGAACACACATTCAGGACAAAAACCACAAACAAAATTAAAGAGAGGACAGACATGTCCAAAAGCACACAGAAAACCACAAACATGTTGAATAGCAGCACAGGTGAGGTGTCTGTTGCCTGCTCACCACACTGCAAGGAGACTCGTGAATAACCATCATCCTTACAATGACCATTCTCAGGGTCATTCATGGAAATGATAATCATAACAATTCACAGCAAGATAAAATTAACTGAATGTTAAACTGTCCACGATAAAATTTCACACACAAAATTAAAGCTTGAAGGTTGTGCAAAGGCCAACAAGAATGCAGAAAATGTCCAATATATTACATGAACATCAAGCATCAGTTAAAAGCCTGACCAACAGCAAAGTGCAAGAACATTAAAAAAGGGAGGTGCAATTGTGGACAAGCCAGGGAGTGCGTGTTACGTGTTAAAGCCTCAGGGAACATTGGAACGCTGGAACACCTTAGGAACATTAGAAAATCGACGCCAGTGCCGACCATTCATAATCTTCCACTCTTGCAGCGACACCAAGCTGCCACTGTGCTGCTTGAAGTTCCTTAGTAAAGAAAAGAAAACATTGCCAATACATACTCTAATGGACAGGAATTGAATCAGATGTACGGTGTTGTGTGGGGTAGGACCGTAGTGCGGGGTGGGACCGTGGTGTGGGGTGGGGTAGGTAGGACCGTGGTGCGGTGTGGGGGAGGACCGTGGTGCGTACCTGCGTGTGAGGTCTGAGGGATGTTGCCATTGCCTTGCATACCTTCCTGTCCCCTGATTGGCTACAGTGTTCATGAGGTGTGAAAGCTCAGTCATCACACCTGTAAAGCAAACACACCAGAACCAAACACAAACACTCACCTTTCAAGAAATCAAGGGTCAGGGTTTAGGATTAGAGGTTAGGGGTCAACTATTTGCCATGTTTCCTTATATACTTAATGACTGACATTTCTCCAGGGTTTAGGATCTCACAATGTGTATATGTCCCCAACACATCTGAATTAATTTACATCAGAACATGCCAATACCCAACAATATCCAGCAAGCTCACATGGTGACGAGTGTAAAACACATCGCAGGACAAAGAATGATGTAAACTGTACCATCAGCTGCTCCAGTGTTCTCCTCAATGTGTCTAGTGACAGAGTCCACATATAGCTTCTTCTCTCTCTCCCAGTCCTGCTCCCCGTCAGACACCACCAGCCTGAGGAACACACACACACACACACACACACACACACACACACACACACACACACACACACACACACACACACACACACACCATCTCCTCCACCACCATAATTTCATCAGTAGCAAAGAAGCTGAACAATCTGCACCAATCACATTGATCATGTGAGTAAATATGGATCACACATCAGAAAACGTTTGGGCTTCGTCACAACACACCAAGCAGACGTCCACTATGCTATCAGTGCAGCTCACGTGAAGCGTATGTGGTTGATGCAGGTGATCAGAGCAATGTGCACAGTATATGGTAGTTTTCAACATGGCAGCGGCAGCAGCCAGGCGCAGGGGTGATAGTGGGGAAAAATGCCTGAGCCTGAAATGTTTCTGAGAGAGGGTGGGAGGGTGGAGTGGAAGTGTACCATATTTTGAATATTTAATAATTAATCTTTAAATTAATTAATAATAAATAAGTCAGGTAATCATTAAGGTGAAATAAAAAAAATTAATTTGTATTAATATTCTGAGAAAATGCTGTAACCTAAAGATTCTGTTACCACAATTAGACACAATGTTAAAAACAGGCATAATTTTTTATTCATTACCGTTAGTAAATTATAGGATATCAGACAACTCAAAGAAATTATGCAAATAAAGTTTAAAAGAATTACAAGTATTATGATTATAGTTAGTTTTAATATATAAAATATTTAATAAATATTTTGTGTTTGATTATTAGGACATACATTTTGTGCTTTTGTTCATGTATTACATCTTACGCCGTAAGGCGGCCATGATGAACCAGATTGTCTGATCATCTGTACCAGCTCAAAAAAAAAATCCACTTTCTTATATTTCTGATAAAAATTAAACTTCATCAGAATGAAGATAAAATACTGAATTTATCTTGCATCTACCTCTGAAGCTCTTCCGATGTCTGAAATACAAGCGGTCCCCGGGTTACGACGTAGATCCATCATAAATCGATTTTCGGTGTAAATCGGAACATACGTACATACCAGGGTTGCCAACTCTCACGCATTGAGCGTGAGACACATGCATTTGACCGTCTTCACACGCTCTCACGCCACACTTGCGATATCCCACGCCGGAAAAAAAAATCTAGTTTATTTACCTCTGATCCACATCTATGATTCAATGAGTTACTAGTTCGCTCTGGCGCCAACCACCGGCGATCGATAGATGGCGATATAACACTTAATTTGTGTCCATTTTACGCTTGCAGAACTACGCAAGACTTGGGTCCAAACAACGCTTTATACAGTAAATGGGAGATGTGTCGAACCACGAAAAATCCTAACTCGGGAACCTCGTAACCCGGGGACCACCTGTATGATGTTTATGTCGATTGAATCAGAGCATTAATGTCTTCGGCACGGGATGAAAGGGTGGGAAGTGTGTCCATGTCTTCTAGTACACAGTTACAGAGGCAATGAGCGCGTGTGTGTTAGTACACACAGTGATGGAAACCCTGTACGGCCAAAGTCCAGAATAATCAGAGCAACAAGACAACCAATCAATAAAGAGGACAGTTTTGTTTAAACAATGCAATTCATACATAAGTTTTAAATGCAAGCGCTCCCATCAAGTCGCGTAGCATCGTGTGATGACTTGTACCATTTGCATCGCAGGAAGCAGATGGAAGACAGGACCAATCAGATTTAAGCATTTCGGGCCGCCAACTAAACACAGCCTTCATTTAAATACAGGACACATCTCACTGGGAAGACTGTGTGCTAACACAGGTGACAGCACAGGAGACAGCTCAAGGTTTCAAGACAGCAGGAACCTTACGGCCACCTTTCAAAGCCTGAAGAGCAAGTCAGTGGCAGGAATGTCAAGCTATCAGGACAGAAACGATCATCACTCCCTCTGCTGGTCACCATGCAACAGCTCTTTTGCCGTTTTAGACCAAGGTTAAAATAAAAAAACAAATAAATAAATAAATATTTTTTTTTCCCTTTTTCATACATACACACTTACATTTTTTATACCAAGTAAAAAAATTATTTAAACCCCCCCCCCCCCCAAACCAGCTCTTCAGTCCTCCTAACATCCCAGTGAGTCTGACAACATGCTCCAGGAGAATTTATGGGATGGGCTCAAACAGGACGTCAAGGGATTGGCTCAAACAGGGAGAATCAGAAAGTCACATGTACAAATTGACCCGACAGAAAACATCAGGATGGCACTAGAGGTTTACACATAAAGGTTAGCTTAGCAGAGGGGAAAAACTGGTCCACTTCACTGCAAAATAAACTGACTGGCTTTAGGTTTTCCTGTAGGTAACGACAATATAGCCTGATTTAATGCCATTCCTGAGGAATGTGCCCAATTTACAAGCCATAATATTGATGTCACTGGTCCCCAGAGATGGGGGACTCGAGTCACATGACTCGACTCGAGTCGGACTCGAGTCGCGATTTTAGGGACTTGAGACTTGCTTGATTAACAGTGATAAAAGACTCGACTTGACTGACTTGGTATTCATGACTTGAGACTTGACTTAGACTTGGGTCAGACGACTCGAAATGACTTGTATTTTTTATTAAATGTTTGTGTTTGTACATACTGAGATGATATATATATTTGAATTTCTTTAAAAAAAAATTGACGATTGTTGCGCGTAATGCGCATAAACCTGGCAACCCATCAGAACGCGGCAGACCAACAGAGTTGATGATTGCTCTTATCATGGACGCGGCTACTCCTAAAATAGTGAAATTTGGATTTAAGGAGTATGTAGTCGATGAGAAGAACAAAAAGCGAACAGCAACGTGCAGGGTTTGCAGTACCAAAATCAGCGACACGACCACAACAACTTCAAACTTCATTCGCCACTTCAAATCCCACAAAGAGAGGTAAGTGACTGTGTCTGTTAAGCTAACGCTAATCACTGGCTTACAGAACATTAGCAAAAAAGCTAAATGAATATACATTACTACATTCTTTTCTTTCTCTCGTTTTGTTATCAATGTCTGCCAGTAAAGTTAAATCCATTTAGTAATAACAAGCAATGCATTCTGTTCCACATTCAACTGATACCAATGATGTTCACTAGAAATCAGTTTAATTAAGTGAGCTTGTAGAGCTCAAAATCAGTCTGGAATCTCACTGTATGAGAATATGACTAATGCATTTAGGAGTGCAAATGAGGATCTATTTTGGTCACAGTTTACATTTTCAGTGATCAACTATGCAATGAAGTTAATAATGTGGGCTAAATCTATTCTTTCTCCCTCTTCCATTTTCTACAGATATGAAGAATACATCCATACCAAAGCAACTTTTGATGTTAACCAGCCTCCGATCTCTCAGTTCATCAAATCAAGTACTGTGTCGCTATACAACTGCAACCACCCCCAGCAACGAGCCATAACCAACTCAATACTATCAGACCTTATTATAAATTGCAACATGCCATTGTCCATCATTGAACATCAGAGCTTTCATCGCTTTTTGTCAGTAGTGGACAACAAGTACTGTCCAGTTAGTCGTAGAACAATTACTTCAAAACTTGAGTCTGGTGGCAGATAGGCAAATGACTCTGAAAAATGAACTAGCAAAGGCAGATAATGTGTCACTGACTGTAGACATATAGTCAGACCGCAGGATGAGAGGCTTTCTTGGAGTTACAGCACACTGGATCAGCATCCAAGATGACAGCCTTCAGCTGAATTCCCAGTTACTTGCATGCAACCGCTTCAAAGGGTCTCATACAGGCGAAAGAATTTGTGAAGAGTTTGAACAAATATGTGAAGAGTACCACATCAGGAAAAAGGTTGAACACATCACCTGTGACAATGCCGCTAACATGAAAAAAGCTTTCACTACATGTTTTCCAGAACAGGGAAATGAAGATGACCTTGACGATTCTGATATTTGGAACGACCTGACAGTGGAAGAGCATGAGAAGGTTGAAAAGTCCTTGAGCACAAAAACCCAAACAAGGCTTCAGTGTTTCGCACACACGCTTCAATTGGTTATAGGGGATGGTCTTAAAGAGACTAAATTAGTCAGTGCAGCTCTCGCCAAAGCTTCCAGGTTGAGCTCCTTGCTCCACACAAGTGCCTCCTTCAAGGAAAAATATGAGAAGGTGTTTGGACAGCATGGAATACCTGCTTCTGTTACAACACGCTGGAATTCTACACTGAGGCAACTGAAATCAGTGCTCAACTGTGATTACCAGAAACTGTCTACCGTTCTTGAAGATGGAGGACACAAAGAGATAGTGTTCACAACTAGAGAGTGGAATCAGATTAGGGAATTAGTGGATGTCCTTCAGCCTTTTGGAGAAGCCACCGACCTCACACAAGGGGATAAAAATGTGACCATAAGTGCTGTGGTACCCTGTATCCTCTCTCTTAATCACCACCTCGAAAATCAAAAAGAGAAAATGCGTTACTTGGGTGGCTTGATCTGTAGCCTGCAAGGGTCACTCCTAAGAAGATTCAGAGGGATCTTTGTCAGCGTAAGGATGACAGAGGGATGCAGTGATGGTGCAACTTTACCCTTCTCAGACCCTCTGTACCTAAAAGCTGCTCTGCTGGATCCTTCATTTGGGACCATGTGGTTGACCCATGATGTTTTGGCTACCGAAAAGGTCAAGGAGGCTGTGTCCGAGATGATAAAAGGTATGTTATGTTTTTAGTATTAATCCAATGTAATATCAGTCTATAAAAGAAATAGGCTACAAAAGTTATTCATTAGTATTGTGGTATAAAGCGTGAGTCAAAAGCCTCAGGACACCCTTTTATTTCAGAAATGAAAGGGAAAATTACATATCTGAATACCCCAGCAAGTAATGGCTGAGGGGGCTATCTTTTAGGCTATACTCGAATATGGCTGCCATCTTGAAAGCAGTCATATTGGATAAAGAGCACGTTTTTGACTCACACTGTAGATTGTCATTACATGGTTACTTATGATAACCTGGCAATGTGTTATGATTGTTGGTATGCAGTATTCAAAACCATTTTGTAACTGTAGTTTTTCTTTGTTTTTATTAGACTTGATTCTCAAAGAGGCATGCAAGAACACCCCAAGCACCAGTGAGCAGAACATGATGACTGGCAGAGCCAGAGAGTCAGGCTGGGTTGTTCTCAGCATATCGCAAAAAACAGAAGAGAGATTTATGTTCCAGTCCACAGTTTCAGCTGACTATTTGGACATTTGTGATGGACAGAACTGCCTTCAGTTTTGGGCCATGAACAGGCACACCCTACCCTCTTTGTTCAAGGTGGCGGTAAGAGTTATGGCAGTCCCTGCATCTAGTGCACCTGTTGAACGTGTGTTCAGCCATGGCGGGGTGATTATGCGATCCCATCGCTCACAGATGAGCGACAAAGTGCTGTCAAATTTAGTTTTTTGCAAATGCAATGCATTGTAACTGGCAATTTATTTGATGATTTATATGTTGAAATTGCCTCGAAGTTCCAGCAGTTATGAAATGAAATTTGCCTTTTTTATGTTTGTTACAAAAGAGAATCAAATTATTCTTATTACTACAGATGAATGTGTTCGGTTTGGGAACATCCTTAATAGCTCATGTCAGTATTCAGTGGCATGTTAAAATAGATGTACTTGAATGTTTTTTTTTTATGTAATGTCAGCATTGTTTACATTTTAGGCTATGTTTTTATTTATTGTTTATTTATTTTATGTACTTGGTTTTATTTTATTGGACACCTATCTTCAACGTATTTAACCCTCCTAAAATTCCAAGAAACAATGCAACAGTACTTCTCAATATTGAAAATAAAATTCAGCTCTTCATGATAAGATGTCTTTTACGTGATTTAAATATGGAAACTGGAGTTAGGGCATAATAATTTGAATGACTTGACTTGAGACTTGCTTGACTTATAGCAGGGACTTGACTTGACTTGCTTGAATTTTTCCACAGTGACTTGAGACTTGCTTATGACTTGCACATGTGTGACTTACTCCCATCTCTGCTGGTCCCTGAGAGTCTTTTATAAAATCTAAATCAGATCAGGAAAATCTCCAAGAAAATCACCAGTCTCATTAACAGATCCACATGTTTGTACCATTTCAGTTTGCCAGCACAAACTCCAAAACCATCACCTCGACTGTCATAGGGACTAATCTGCAGGTTCACAGCTTTAAACAGAAGGAGCAAAAGGCTAATCCTAGGCCAGTACCTCTGGGCGTCTCTGGGGCCGTGCGATTGGCCTCCTGACCGAGCTTTTCTCCCGGGTTGCTGAGCTGGTGATGGTCGTCTTGAGAGACGTTCTGCCGCTTCTCTGTCTGCTCCAGGCAAACGCGCCCTAGATTTGACCTAGACAGCACGATCCACACCATGAAGGCCCGGGTACAAGCAGAAGGGCAACGTTAACTAATCTAGCCGTGCGAGTTTCAGGGAGACAGGTAGATTAATGCTACACTATTCAGTTTGATTTCTATAGTATAGTTCTAAACGAACATGTTTAATATAAAACTGAAACAAAACAGTGCAAGTTGCAAGCAGTTCTGCCATGGGAAAAATTAACCACCAGAAGCTGTAATGCCCAACCTGGAACTGACGAGGCTGTATGCTCTCCACGCTGTCCAACCTCTCCCCGAATGTCACCCGAAATGTGGGCTCCGCCGTCCTCTTGCTGACCAACACATCCAAATCCTCTCTTACCTGACTTGCCATCCCGGTGGTCACAATACCCTGCTGCCCACCGTGGCATCCCAGCGACTTGCAAGTCGAGATGCCAGGACTCTTACCCTCTCCACCAAGTTCTTCCAGGAAGGGGATTGTAGGAAAATCTTCAGAATTACAGGTACTCAGTTTAAAGGAGGCATACAGGGAAATGGCAGAGTCGTTCGACAGTTCTGGGTTTTCGGTGGGAAACAATGGCTCAGCTTTATCCAAGCCCTGCACAGCCTTCAACTTGGGGGACTGTCTAAATCTAGCTAAAGGTGTAGACATAACTGGGGATAAAATTGGTTGGAGCTTAGATGGGTTTTTGTAGTTTGCCCCCTTTGACACAGCTATTTTGTAAGACTTTGTGTTATAGCCCTCATCCCTTTCCAAATCTTTTCCATCAAGCTCTTCTGCTTTAATTGAGACCCGTTTTGAACTCTGACCCCAGCAGCATGAACTGTAGCCCCCATCATTTCCCCAGAGGTCCTGAACTTTCTCTTCTTCACAGGACATCTGGCAGCTCTGAGTAAGGTCACCCACGCCGTCTGGCTCCTCATCGTGGTCAATGGGACTCAGACACATTATCTCATCAACATCAAAGTCAAACGCAGGACCAGAATTCACTCCAACCCCACCATCTACACCAGGATGACTGTCCGACTGAACATCACCATGGCATGGACTACTCTCACGGTCAACACCACCTCTCCCCACACACACCAAGTGTACCCTTTCTCGAGGAGGGGGTAGTTGTTTGCCAGGTGCATTGTGTTTATTAGTGCTACTACACCCTATTTTATTAGCTTCATCTGCTACAACAGAAGACGACTTTGGAGTCACAGGTTTAGCTGCTGGTAAAATGTCAGAGCAATCTAAAACACAAGCCAAATCTGGGGAATGGCATTTAGCCAGGCAGGGTTTTTTCAAAGGAGTCTCGTATGTCTCATCAAGACATGAGTCATCCAATCTTCTTTTGTTCCCAACAGATAGACTGTTGCGAACCATCTTAACCTTTATGTTGCAGAACGAACTGCTCGGACTCCGAGACAGACCTGCCTGTGCATCTGTGGTATTACAAGTGATGAATCGAGAGTAAACAGACAGGGCCTGCAAGTGTGTAAACTCTGCCGTCTTATCCGATCTATGCAAACAGGTCTTGCTAGGTTTCTTGTCAGCCATCTTTAGCTAGATAACTAAAGTAGCCAACTCCGTGAGCTTTGCTGCAGTCGTCAATGGTGTCAGAACCTCTAGGATGTGTCCTGAAGAGAAAATGAAAATCCTTAGCTGAGCAGGGAAATCAATTACGTAGATGACAAAAGTTATTTATTGGAAAGAAAGCAATAGCATTTGCTGATTCATCGAGCGTGACAATTTTGCTTAACTGAACAGTTACTAGAAGCTAACTAAATTCAGTGTCTTGGACAAGGTTAGTCCAGCCAACATTGGATGTACACACATCTTTCTAGCGGAATAATGTGGTATACAACTAGTCAACTAACCAACAAAAGAACATTTGACACCAGAAAGCAGCCTAGCTAGTAGGGGTGGGAATCATTTACTATCTCACGATTCGATTCGATTCCGATTTTGGGGGCCACAATTCAATTCAAAAATCGATTTTCGATTCAAAACGATTTTCGATTCAAAAAACGATTTGATTTATAAAAATGTCTGCTTCAGTCTATAAAATCTGCATTGTCTACTACAGTCTGCTTTGCAAGACAGAACGACAAATACAGAAAATTAAGTGTCTTTCACATTTAATTAACAAAAATTAAGTTTAAGTAAAATAAAATGGTTTTTGTTGTTACCAAAATTCTTGAGGTTCATTTTGCGAGCTGTCAGGGCTGGCTCGAATGCAGTTCCCCCAGCCGTCGCTAGGGGCCCCAGAGTCAGTCCCAGACTAAACCGACGTAACCGTACGTTCTCAGCCAGTCTCTGTGATTGCTTATCGTTTAATGGTGTCTCGCCACCTCTCTCTGTTATGCTTTCTCTTTACTTATTCGAGTATCTCATCCATCGCTTTCTGACCCATCTCAAGTTTTCCCAATCCTGTATGTCTTCCTATCCGTTTTGCCTTTATTTTGGGCAGGGTTTTATTTTACTGCGGCGTTTTTTGCCAGTTACTTCTGCTGGTGTCCTTGGTTTCGTTTTCGCGCTGTTTTTTAGTTACTGTTGTTGTTTTGTTTCTCCCGTCTCACTACGGTTGAGTGTTATTTTTCATGCATTGTATTTTCCACATTGGTTTTTTGTTTCTATTTACTCCGTGCCCTCACGGTTTTGCTTTCTATTCTCTTGTGCGTTGAGTCTTCCGTGTTGTTTTGTTTGTTCGTTCTGGGTCGCTGTGCGCGTTTCCCTCTCGCTAATACATTTGACGAGTGTCAAACGTCTTGATCTTGCGAGCCGGCACTTGGGTCCATCCTTCTCTATATTATTTCTCACCCTTCTCTATATTAACGCTCCCGTGCTCACGGCATTACACAAGCCTTGCACACGAGCTACATTGTGTCCAGTTCGGTCTTCCCCGGCATTCGGTAAAAACCAAAATGAACCCATATTTTTGCCTTAAATGAAAACCGGACAGGTTGAATATCTCTTTCCTCCATGTGTTTTGAACCTTTTCCGCTAGTGTGTCCCAGAACATGCTGCGTAAAGTCTCGCGTAATTTTGTAATTACGTAACGCGAGACTTCACCACGACTTAGAATCGATTTTGGGACATTTAAAATCGATTCTGAATCATAGTAAATGAGAATCGATTTTTGATATATGAATCGATTTTTTGGCACACCTCTACTAGCTAGCCAGCCTTTTCTGTAATGGTGTAATATTGTTTTGGGTAAACAATACAAAGAGGGAGAGCTATTCAATTGAGGAAGTTGGCCAGTCAAATAACCATTTTTTGAGGGAATTGACTTGAGAACTTTTTAAGAATCATGTTTTTTTACTTATACTTTTACACCATGTTATAATTTAGGTGCCTGCTTACGTTAGCTATCTTGCTGTGAGGCTTTGCCAAGTTAGCAAAAATATACTTTCCAATCATTACACTGATGTAAAAATGACAAAATTAACTAACTTTATAAACAGGTAAGAAAACAGAATGCATTAACTAGCTAATCACAGCATTCCAGTAACCAAAACATGAGTTCATTAACTCTTATTGCTGAAAGCGCATTTTGATAAGCTAATATATCCTACAAAACTATCATACATACAGTATTGAACCTGGAATCATGTTCTGATAAGGCAATATAGCCTATTAAACTTTCATCTTCAGTATTAATAATGGAAGCACGTTTTGATAAGGCAATATAGGTTATAAAACTATCCTACAGTTGTGTCTCTGTTATAGGTAACACAGTAGGATATCCACGCGCGAATCGAGTGCCTACAAATTGGCGCTAGTGTCGCGCGCTAACACGCGTGAAAATAGGTAGCACAGATTTTTAGCACACCACACCGCCAAAAACGTAGCTTAGCTATCAGCAGATTAGCTACTATGTCACACGTTTTATTCTTAACCAGTTATTTTAAGACACATTTTCTTTATTTTGTGTTTAAATACACGTCTTCATTATTAAACGTTGAGTTTTCCTGACAGTGTGTTGAGTGCTCGCTGCTGCTGAACTGATTATATGTGTTGAGTGCTCGCTGCTGCTGAACTGATGCGTCCAGACCAGAGACCGTAATATATATATATATATATATATATATATATATATATATATATATATATATATATATATATATATATAATACGGTCTCTGGTCTGGACGCATCAGTTAGCACTCAACACACGGGTCTCAACACACTAAATACTTTAACCCCAACACGAATAAACGTTTGCGTGAAAACCCAACAAAACAGTTAATACAGCTAAAGTGATTATCCCATGCGGCAAAATGTTAAATGATTAACTAGCTATTCAACAAATAGCCTGATCACCTAGCGTTAGCTAACAGGTTGTGGTGTAATTAAGTACTTGGTTGTGTTATCAGCTCAGTTACTCATTCTGGTGTAATTAAGTTGTTGGTTGTGTTATCAGGTCAGTTACACGTGTTTGCTGGTTTTGTCCTACCTTAAGACCGTAAGTGTGTTCGCCAGTCAGGCAGACAAGTGCCTAATTCTTACAGAAACCGACGACCATTTAAAACTGAAGATAAACCTGGTATGTAAGACAGCTGCTCTTGTTGACCCGTCCGTCGCGCAGCGGCGGCCTGTGATTGGCTGAATTAACCTTTTTAAAAGCCTCATTTGGTTGCTTCATTCAAGTGGTGTCGGTTTTATGGGAAAGCCGAGTTTCCCACCATATATATGGTAGTTTTCAACATGGCGTGCAGCAGCAGCCAGGCGGGATGAAAGGGTGGGAAATGTGTCCACGTATCGATGCATCCCTAGTCAATATGGGGGGGGCGCAAAAATATTCTCATCTACTAAAGGGGGGCACGACAGAAAAAGTTTGGGAACCACTGCACTAGGTGATGTTGCCGATGACTGTCCGTTGGGGTTCCCTGCTATTGGGTTTTGGGTGTTATGTGTCTTATTACCCGTGTTTAAGATGCATGTTTCATCTTTGTTATATTAGTGTATCTCTGATGGCTTGGTTTGTTTGCGTATTTGCTAGGTTAATTAGATTAATGTATTCCTGTCGTTTTGTATCCGTAGTCTTATATTCCAATTGGTGTGTTCCTTTGGTTTATTTCTGTTTTGACGCTTGTTTCGCCTAGTGTCAATTAGTTATACTTTCGTTTTGTGTAAATTTATTTGCCTGCTAATATTTTATGTCCTGGTTTTTGTTGTATTCTTGTATCGTTTTTTTTTTCATTTTTGTTTTACGTTAAGTTTCTGGGTCGGCACAATAAATTAAGGTCTCCAGCATTTGCGTCCGTCTCCAAGTTCTAAAGCGTACAATTAATTTAATACAAGAGCACTGTTCAGTCAGATAGCTCTTTGTTGTGAAAGGAAATAGTTACAATTTCAATCGTTTTAGCCAAAATTCCAGCACACCTCGTTTCGGAGAAGACTGCAGAGAATGTGACGCGTCCTTATAAACGCAACAGGTGTTACACCGAATTCTGCGACCGTCGAATGTTGTGACCGCAGAGGGCGCTATTTCGCAGTTTCAGTTAGTTTCAGTTCACAGGCACGAGCGCTTTACGAATGCTGCGTAAGCTACGCCGACGCGCTTTCTTTTCTCGTTTTGCTGCTGTCCACGAGCCAAAATATGAGAGATGCGTGTATTTACATTTTATGTCGTCTGTTAACAAGAATGTTTCATTACAACATTTTTACACGTGACGACAGGAGTAAAGTCAGCCAATACATACGCCTGACAATAGCAAACTTTTCATAAGTAAGTTATGTAAGCTGCTGTCATTTGGACCTCATTCCGAATGTTAATTATACACTTCTGAATAAAATGTTTAAATATAGTCTACTAAAACGTTTTTAAAACGATCTTTTAATATTTTTTGAAGATACATTAAAGTCACAGATCCAGTTGGCAGCTGTCAGAATGGGTGACCCCTATGCCACGGTCAGTCTGTTCACTCCATTCATGAATGTTTTTCTTTGGCTAACAGGTGTAGGGATGGTAAGTCACCTGAAAACATTTGGTTGGGTTTTAACTAGTTTGTATGGAGATGGACAGCAGTCACATATTAAGACAGCAGCCGTCAGAATCGGTGACCCCTATTCCAAAGTGCACTTGTCCATTCCATTCATAATTTTTTTTTCTGTCTAATAAGGTGAAGGGATGGTAGGTCACCAGGAAAGACATGGCTGTTTTCAAAATGATTATGGGTGGAAATTCAGTGGGGTCACATATTAAGAACTGGTGACCCCATGCCAAGGTACATCTGTCACATCTACCATGGAAACACATCACCCACTGTGACTCCACAATAACAGAAAACAGTGATAGCAAAAACGTTTTAGTAGACTATATTTAAACATTTTATTCAGAAGTGTATAATTACCATTCGGAATGAGGTCCAAATGACAGCAGCTTACATAACTTACTTATGAAAAGTTTGCTATTGTCAGGCGTATGTATTGGCTGACTTTACTCCTGTCGTCACGTGTAAAAATGTTGTAATGAAACATTCTTGTTAACAGACGACATAAAATGTAAATACACGCATCTCTCATATTTTGGCTCGTGGACAGCAGCAAAACGAGAAAAGAAAGCGCGTCGGCGTAGCTTACGCAGCATTCGTAAAGCGCTCGTGCCTGTGAACTGAAACTAACTGAAACTGCGAAATAGCGCCCTCTGCGGTCACAAAATTCGACGGTCGCAGAATTCGGTGTAACACCGGCGCTCGCGCGCAGTATGCACAGTCGCGTGCTACAGTCAGAAGCGAAAGTATAACTGAGCCTCAAGGTTTTAAGGTCACTTCTCTCGCAGTTAGTTGCTCACTCCTCGAGATACACCTCTGTGCATTGGTCATTATATATGAGCATCCACAACAGCATCATGGCCATCAGGCTTTTCACATGAGGACGCTGGATATGTGAAAATGTATTTCACTGGTTACAACAGAACATCAAACTAGAAGTCAACAGCTGTGCCTTTAAGACATAATGTCAGTCTTTGTACTGCAAATCTGAGATTTGACACAACTGTACGATGAGATGATTATCAGAAACAACAGCCAAGCGGAAAAATGCAGTCATGGTGGGGTGACTGACCGCATGAATTTTGGGCCACGTTTGAAGTCAGTGCGACACCACTAGAGGGAGCCATAGTCACAAAATGGAAATTACTGTAAACATCTAAACGGCAGGGGAAAAGGCACCTACAAAAAAGATTACTTTAGTTAGATAATTTAGTTTTAGATTGTTTATTTGTTACTTCTATAACAGGCTTAGGTTTTGTGAATTTTCAAAGAAAAGTAATTTTGTCAATTGTCACTATTATAAACTGGTATGTCAATTTTCCCTATACTATATATTAAAACTGATATGATAGGTGTGTGTGTGTGTGTGTGTGTGTGTGTGTGTGTGTGTGTGTGTGTGTGTGTGTGTGTGTGTCCTTAAGTGAAACAGCAGGTCCCCTCTGAGGCCAGAAGTACAGTCAAAACCAAGAAGGTATTGGAAGTTGTGGGTGCTCCCTCCATCTTTCACTCTTTTCTTTCATTCTTCTCCAACCAGCACTGAGGCCAAAGTCATTAACTCCCCCCCCCATCGATGCACACATGTGCGCGTGCACACACACACGCACACACGTAAACTCACAGGCGTGAGCGTGCCCACCAGAGGTAGAGATGAAAAACATATCAGCGACATCAGGGGCGAGGCTAGGGTATTTTTAGTGGTGCTAGAGCACCACCGTGAAGTTGCTCAGCACCCCCTGGCTCAACACATTTTTTAAATATTATATTATGCAAAAACCTTGCTCTGCACCTGCGCAATACTTTGGTATTGTGCCTCTGTGAGCACTGGGGGCTGGGCACCCCTAAAGACCAGATCCTAAAATCGCCCCTGAGCGACATAGAGGTGTAGTTAGTGTAGTAGTTACTGAAGGAGCCATATACACACCTCTGTTTACTTTATCACCTACACATGATAGGTTACTAACCCTAACCCAACCCTACACGTGATAGGTTATTAGCCCTAACTCTAACCCTACACGTGATAGGTTACTAACCCTAACCTAACCCTCCTTAGTCAACTACCACCAGTACTTAGTGTTGTAGTTTGTTGTAGTTGGTGCTGTAGTTTATGATGTAGTTTATAGTTAGTGATGTAGTTTGTTATAGTTAGTTCTGTAGTTTATGTTGCAGATAGTGCTCTAAGTTATGTTGAGTTAGTTCTGTAGTTTGTTATAGTTAGTGTTGTAGTTTGTTATAGTTAGTGCTGTAGTATATGTGGTAGTTAGTGTTGTAGTTATAGTTAGTGCTGTATTTTATGTTGTAGCTTTTGTAGTAGTTAGTGGTGTCATGTGAGTTCATTGCTTGGTGCTAAACAATTTCTACCAAGAACAAATTGCTGGATTTTTCATTTCCTGTTGCTTTTGCCCTCTGTATGCATATAAGTGCATGTAAGTGTGTGTGTGTGTGTGTGTGTGTGTGTGTGTGTGTGTGTGTGTGTGTGTGTGTTTCTGTGAGTGTGTGCACATGTGTGTGTTTCTGTGAGTGTGTGTGTCTCTCTGTGTGTGTATGTGTAAATGTTTGTGATTCTGTGAGTCCACACCACAGCCCACAATACACTCCACACCACACTTCACAACACACACCACAACATATTACACCAACACACTCCACACTACACTCCACACCACACTCCACAACACACTTCACACTTGTTTGAGAGTGTGTGTTTGTGTGTGTGTGTGTGTGTGTGTGTGTGTGTGTGTGTGTGTGTGTGTGTGTGTGTGTGTGTGTGTGTGTGTGTGTGTAGTGGACTTTCTTTCAAGTTCTAATGTAAATGTCAACATATGCCGTTAGAGTGGAGCTATATATCTTCACTGGAACAGTCACAGCTGTGACTGTAAAATCAGGATTCCTGGATGTTTATTGATTTCTGTGTTTATTGTGTTTACTGTCTTTACTGTGTTTATTGTGTTTATTGGATTGCCCATCTCTCTGTCTATGTTGTAGTGTCTGGATGGATGTTCACATCCTGTCTCCGCTGAATCAGCACTCACACACATAACACACACATAACACATATGTGCATGTGTGATGAAGTGAGTTTATGACACCTTGCTCTTTTGCAAACATCTTGATCCGCACCCTAACACCTCTTGTACAGACGTGACCTCTCTCAACACCTACCATGCTTACAAATAATGTTCTAGAAAATCAACTGAAACTCCACCTGATTACATACACGTTCAGGACACGAATACACGCATTCAGGACATGAGTACATGCGCGTTCAGGACATGAGTACATGCGCGTTCAGGACATGAGTACACGCGTTCAGGTCATGAGTACACGCGTTCAGGACATGAGTACATGCACGTTCAGGACATGAGTACATGCGTTCAGGTCATGAGTACATGCGTTCAGGACATGAGTACATGCGCGTTCAGGACATGAGTACATGCGTTCAGGACATGAGTACATGCGCGTTCAGGACATGAGTACATGCGCGTTCAGGACATGAGTACATGCGCGTTCAGGTCATGAGTACATGCGTTCAGGACATGAGTACATGCGTTCAGGTCATGAGTACATGCGCGTTCAGGACATGAGTACATGCGCGTTCAGGACATGAGTACACGCGTTCAGGACATGAGTACACGCGTTCAGGTCATGAGTACACACGCGTTCAGGTCATGAGTACACACGCGTTCAGGACATGAGTACACGCGTTCAGGACATGAGTACACGCGTTCAGGACATGAGTACACGCGTTCAGGACATGAGTACACGCGCGTTCAGGACATGAGTACACGCGCATTCAGGTAATTAGTACACGCATTCAGGTCATGAGTACATGCGTTCAGTTCAGGGCCGGAGTGGGACACTTTTTCAGCCCGGGAGTTTCATGCCCAAATCCGGCCCAAAATTATTTTTCCCTCCCAATCGGCCCAAACTAGAGACTGACATGAGCCGGCCCATCGGGAATCCTCCCGAATCTCCCGATTAGCCATTCCGGCTCTGGTTCAGATCATGAGTACACGCGTTCAGATCATGAGTACACGCGTTCAGGTCATGAGTACGCGTGTTCAGGACATGAATACACGCTTCTCGCCAGTGTGTTAGGTTGTGTAAAATTTGTACTTGTGTTAAAATTGTAAAGTGACCTTGGGTATGTTGAAAGTTGCTATAAAAATTGAACATTCATTCATTCAATGGACCATAATTTGGTGTTCAAGACATTTGCATTGTATAAAATGTATCTGATTGTATCTAGAAGTTTCTGCTAGCTGACTGGTGGCTGTAAATAGATTTTCCTTCTCCAGAGCCACATGTAAGTAGAGCCATGTGCTAAACATTTTGGGTTTGGAAGATCTAAAAGGCTGCTGTTAAATGTCCTCTCCCTCTCCCCCTCTCCCTCTCCCTCTCCTTCTCTCTTATTCTCTCTCTCTGTCTCTCTGTCTGTCTCTCTCTCTCTCTCTCTCTCTCTCTCTCTCTCTCTCTCTCTCTATTATACCCTGTATCCTCCTCTATCGCACACTGTATCCTCCTCTATCACACCCTGTATCCTCCTCTATCACACCCTGTATCCTCCTCTATCACACCCTGTATTCTCTATCACACCCTGTATCTTTTATCACACCCTGTATCCTCCTCTATCACACACTGTATCCTCTGTCACACCCTGTATCCTCTGTCACACCCTGTATCCTCTATCACACCCTGTATCCTCTATCACACCCTGTATCCTCTATCACACCCTGTATCTTTTATCACACCCTGTATCTTTTATCACACCCTGTATCCTCCTCTATCACACACTGTATCCTCTGTCACACACTGTATCCTCTGTCACACACTGTATCCTCTGTCACACCCTGTATCCTCTATCACACCCTGTATCCTCTATCACACCCTGTATCCTCTATCACACCCTGTATCTTTTATCACACCCTGTATCTTTTATCACACCCTGTATCTTTTATCACACCCTGTATCCTCTGTCACACCCTGTATCCTCTATCACACCCTGTATCCTCTATCGCACCCTGTATCTTTTATCACACCCTGTATCTTTTATCACACCCTGTATCCTCCTCTATCACACCCTGTATCCTCCTCTATCACACCCTGTATCCTCCTCTATCACACCCTGTATCCTCTGTCACACCCTGTATCCTCTGTCACACCCTGTATCCTCTGTCACATCCTGTATCCTCCTCTATCACACCCTGTATTCTCTATCACACCCTGTATTCTCTATCACACCCTGTATCCTCCTCTATCACACACTGTATCCTCTGTCACACCCTGTATCCTCTGTCACACCCTGTATCCTCTATCACACCCTGTATCCTCTATCACACCCTGTATCCTCTGTCACACCCTGTATCCTCCTCTATCACACCCTGTATTCTCTATCACACCCTGTATCTTTTATCACACATTGTATCCTCCTCTATCACACCCTGTATCCTCCTCTATCACACCCTGTATCCTCCTCTATCATACTCTTACACTCAGGCACCCGACCACACCAAGTGAAGAACTCCTCTCTGATTCTGCTGAAATTGTCACACGCCCACACAGAGTCGGAGTGCGTGTAACTCTAAACCTCTTCAAAGGCTTGTTGGAAGAGATCTGCACAGAACAATAGTGGAACACAGAGGAGAGGAGCAGCATTAACCTCAGATCACTCTCCACCAAAAGGGGAGGTGCTCGCAGATTTGATTTGGCAATAATAGAACTTTTCCATGCCAATAAAGCATTGTTGAACTGAAATGAATTGAATTGAAAGAGAGTGAGAGGGAAGGAGGGAGAGAGGGAGAGAGGGAGAGATAGTGCCAGAGAAGGAAATGGAATAGATGGAGATATATATATATATATATATATATATATATATATATATATATATATATATATATATATATATATATATATATATATATATAGAAGAGAGCAGCACCTCATATTACACTAGTACACTCTACCACAAATCTCACTCTGTATGTTAATTATGTATATCTTGTTTCAGTAATATATTTACTGTTGTTACTGAATTATTTTTTCTGGTTCATTGTCACTTTTCTCCTATAATTATTATTTTGTTACTTCTACTATAGGTTGTTATGAGTTCTCTTATAGAGAACACTTGTGTGTGTTAGATTACACTTGCTTGTTGTAGATTACACCTGTGTGTTAGATTACTCTTGTGTGTTGTAGATTACACTTGCGTGTTGTAGAGTATACTTGTGTGTGTTAGAATACATTTGCTTGTTGTAGATTACACTTGCGTGTGTCAGATTACACTTTTGTGTGTTAGATTACACTTGCATGTTGTAGATTGCACTTGCGTGTGTTAGATTACACTTATGTGTTAGAGTATACTTGTGCGTGTTGTAGATTACACTTGTGTGTTGTAGATTATACTTGTGTTACATTTGAATGCTGGGGGTTTCAACATGGACAACAGGACTGTGGCTATAACAATGAACAGCACAGACAAAACAAGAGGTTTAAATACACCAAACAAAACAAGCAACACTTGAACACAATGGCGAGGGGCGGTGTTACAAAACACAAGGCAGGACCAAGACTGACAGGCACATGGCTACATAAACAACAGACCTGACAGGCAGGACAGGGTTAGCCAGGACAGTCTGCTTCTCCAGGTCTGTGACTTCCTTTTGCATCAGCAATTAAACCCTGTTTCATAATCTGTACAGCATGCTGTGGTACACACTAATAAAAATGCAAAATTTGGACCAGCTGTGTGAATTGAAAAGGAAGCAAAAGAAAAATGAGAACAGTAAATCTTTGGGGGAAAAGAACAAGTGATCGTTAAAAGCTTCTCATGGAACATGTAAACCACTTCCCGTGTCGTGGGGTCGACAGGCTGGTACCTGAATCTACACTGCTGACCTCTCCCAGCCTGGAGCGCGTGAGACCGAGCGGTCTGGCAGGGGGCGGAGTTCTGGAGCGCATGAGACCATTTGGCCCAGCAGGGGGCGGAGTTCTGGAGCGACCCGGCGCGCAGAGACAACCGCAGGAGGCTATCAGTGGGAAAGCGGACCTGAGCCAACATCACAGTTCCCACACGGCCCCCAGAAAGGGGGAGGAGCTTTAAAAAGGGGGTGGAGCACCTCTTTCTATTACATCCTGTTAAATTAAATGAATCAATCTATCTATCTATCTATCTATCTATCTATCTATCTATCTATCTATCTATCTATCTATCTATCTATCTATCTGTATGTATTGTCAAGGTACAGCCCCTGGCCCCTCCCCTCGGGCGTGTGTGGGTGTGGTCTAATCCATGTCAATATTGTGCTTGTTGCACGTCTTTGAGTCTCATTGCGTGTGCTGTTTGTTACTTGTTACTGCTAAGCACTAGAAGCTCCTATTTGTTTTAAATGAAGCTACATTGTAAGTGTCTGCTTGTCTCTGTATCGTACCTACCCCGCGCCTCGTGTGTGTGTTTGTGTATGTGTGTGTGTGTGTGTGTGTGTGTGTGTGTGTGTGTGTGTGTGTGTGTGTGTGTGTGTGTGTTATTCATAACAACCATTAAAAGGGGGAGAATTTCACAAAATAATAAAATAAATTAAATAACAAATAACCAACAGATGTGACCCATGTGGGTCAATCAAATGATGAATTTCTGCTTACGTGATTAGCCCACTCTATTCTCCCAAACTACAGGGCAGTTCATCTTTATTAATGCAATTTTGAAACTCTTTCCCCCTCTCATTTCTTCCCATCTACCCATTTCTACCCATCTCTCTCTCTCTCTCCCTCTCTCTCTCACTCTCTCTTTCTTCCTCTCATTTCTCTGTCTCTATCCATCTCTCTCTCTCTCTCTCTCTCTCTCTTTCTCTCTCTTTCTCCCATTTGTTCCCACACTGCTGAAACTCTCAGAGGAGTCCAATACTGGTTCCTGCTCTCCAATCTGAACCCAAATCACATCTCAGGATCTCTATCTGTGTAATCTGTGTTTCTGTATATGTATGTGCATGAGTGAATATGTGTGTGTGTGTGTGGGGGGGGGGGGGTGCATTTGGGAAGCAAATGTCCCCATGACCCAATCTCTCCAGTAGGAGACGGGTTTGGAACTGTCTGAGGACAAGACATCTCAGGCTGGTGCTAGTTCTGATTCTGGTGCTGGTACTAGTTCTGGTGCTGGTGTTGGTGCTGGTGATGGTGCTGGTGATGGTTCTGGTTCTTGTGCTGGTGCTGGTTCTGGTTTTGGTGCCCATGTAGTGACCTGTAGAGAAGAGGCACAGAGCTGCAGTTCCCATGCAAGGGCTTGAGAATCTATTCACAAAGTTTCTCACATGAAGGACAAAAACATTAAGTCCAACGAGAATAGATATTGTTTCCTGCAGTTTTTTTGGGGAAATTAGAAACACCCACCCACACACACACACACACACACACACACACACACACACACACACACACACACACACACACACACTTTCTCTCTCTCTCGCTCTCTCTCTCTCTCTCTCTCTCTCACACACACACACACACACTCTTTCTCTCACACATACATGTTGCTTTGGAGGATGATGGGGATCATTATTTGATTAGGGAGGCACAGGGTGTGTGTGTGCCAGGAGGTGTGGGGCTCTCACACCCACTTACAGGTCTCACACTCACGTCTCTCACACCCACTCATGTCTCTCACATTCACATCTCTCACACCCACTTACAGCTCTCACACTCATGTCTCTCACACCCACTCATGTCTCTGACACCCACTCACGTCTCTCACACTCACGTCTCTGATACCCACTCACAGCTCTTACACTCACGTCTCTCACACCCACTCACGTCTCTCACACTCACGTCTCTCACACCCACTCACGTCTCTCACACTCATGTCTCTCACACCCACTTACAGGTCTCACACTCACGTCTCTCACACTCACTCACGTCTCTCACACTCATGTCTCTCACACCCACTTACAGGTCTCACACTCACGTCTCTCACACCCACTCACGTCTCTCACACTCACGTCTCTCACACCCACTTACAGCTCTCACACTCATGTCTCTCACACCCACTCATGTCTCTGACACCCACTCACGTCTCTCACACTCACGTCTCTGATACCCACTCACAGCTCTTACACTCACGTCTCTCACACTCACTCACGTCTCTCACACTCACGTCTCTCACACCCACTCACAGCTCTTACACTCATGTCTGTCACACCCACTCACATCTCTCACACTCACGTCTCTCACACCCACTTAGAGCTCTCACGCTCATGTCTCTCACATCTACTCAGGGTGTGTGTGTGTGTACAGACAGAGGTACTGGATGTGTGTACTGGATGTGTGTACAGACACTTGTTTTCCTTCTCCATGTGCTGTTATTTTAGTTTATTTAGGCCCCTCCCCATGCTGTTGGCTTCAGCTGTCTGGTATAGTCTCTTTATCTTGTGTATTCATATATCTCATTATATCGTTTTCAGGTCTTCTTCACTGGTGTTTTCATTTCAGCTCTGTTATTGGAGTCCTAATTAATTTGTGATTGTGTTTTTCAGTGTGTTTATTGTGTAGATATGAGTCACCCTGTTTTATGTGTAAGTAAACTGACCCTGGACCGTGTGTTCTGGCTGTCTGTAGACAGTCATACTGGGATTGTGTAGTCACTGGTACTGGGTGTGTTTGCTGGGTGTGTGTAGACACAGGTTGGGTTGGATATGAAAAGCTTCTTCATTGTCTCTCTGATAGATTTATTTATGGTCTTTGTGACCAATCAGATTCAACATGTTTACATTTAGGCAAATAATGAATCTTTGAACCTGGAGAATCATGTTGGCATGATGAGACCATTGTGGCTTTAGAAGATTCAGTTTAGCCAAGACACTGAAATCATGTCCAATAAGACAAGTAAAATAAGACCCTCCACAAAACAGTGATGATTCCTCGGACATAGATGGCTTTAACTTGCATTTGAGCATAATACTGAAAATTTGACACAAATAATAGGACTTTCAAATACAAGCAAAACATGTCATTTTTAATTAAATTGCATGAAAAATTACATTTGTTAGCACACAATGAAGATTATAGCGGAGCATATTACAGAGTCCAAATTACAAGATACAGTGAATGAAAAACACGATTTATCCTGTAGATAAGACTTACGTCTTGGTTCCCATAATGCAACTCTGGGAGGAAAAATGCTGTTTGCAAGATGTGAGACCCAGATCGAGACCCTAAATCGCTCAGTGTCTGCTGCAACAAATCTGCCACAAAACTACGAGAGAAAGTGTCCCTCAGTGGAGTGAGAGAAGTGTCCCTCAGTGGAGTGAGAGAAAGTGTCCCTCAGTGGAGTGAGAGATGAGGGACAGTCTGTCTCCACGCCTTCCCCGTTGTCCTGGCCTGCTGTCTGTGTTAAAGGCAGTTTAACTCCATCTTTGCGCTCACACACATACACTGTGCTTTCATTAGGCCGCTCCACTATATCTAACACCAATGGCTGTGCTGTTGTTGAGAAGGCTTACATTTGGATACAGCTGTTTCCTGAGTCTATGAAACTGGATTGTCTGTGCATCAGAAGACAAGTGAAGACCCACATGTGAGACCAGAATGGCATCAGATCTGAATCAAACCTCTGATGGTAACGAGCATCACGTCTGTAAGGGAGTGACGTGAGCTTGGCTTGGACAGAACCAAGGCTCTGATCTGGGTTACACCGTTGCGTGCTACACCGACGAGAACGTGTCCCAACGTTGCCGCGTGTCACTGTTGCCCCAGCGACGCCCCCCAGCTCACAACATTAATTATGTACAAACGACAATGATGAGCCACTTCAGAAAAGCTTCAAAGGGCTGAACAAAGAGGGTCGGAGGGCCTTGCTGTCACGGAGATGCAGCGCCTGAAGGGAGGAGATGCCATGCTGAAAGGAGATCCCCCCCCCCCCCCCCCCCCTTAAAAGTGCAGAGACCAGGTGTGAAGGGAACGGCCTCTGGGCGGTGAAGGGTTAAAGTAAAACGCACAGGTGATCTCCTGTGAGAGGGGGAGGGGCAGACCTGCTTCCAGACACGCCCCCACATCATCCGCTCTCTTGCTTCATGGAGGATAACACTGTAGAAACACACACATCTAACGGACTTGCTGGAAGCTCCCTGCCGTCTTCACACTGCGGAGGGTGCAATGACGTCACCCGAGCAGCCGGGCGACCATGTGGCCGGACCCTCACGTGTAGGCCGTTATTGGTACTGTGAAAGATTCACTCCTAACAGTTTGGCGTCCATACAATTCCACCTCCTCTTTGGGCACTAGACTCTTTACGCCTTTGGAATGTGTGGTGTGATGATGTTTGGTAGGTCTCTGTTTTGTGATGACATTTTCTTTAAATAAATGATTTAGTGCATTAGAGCTACATTGGAAAACAGACATTACATTTAAAATTTCTACTGTTTTATAATTTAGACGTAATATATTACAGTAGCATAACTTGCAATCTTATATTAAATCAATGATCAACAAAGAGGAGAAAAAAGAGAAGCAAAAAAGAAAAAATTAAATGATAAACATGTTTTTGACCCAAAATCAAATAAAGAAATATTTATATAGAACTGGCTCAAATAAATTAAAGAACCCCAAACCGGAAGTCCTTAAAAAGAAAGAAAACTGTGGCCTGAAGAAGTTTCATTTAAAGACAAACAGAAATGTAAAAATAAACAAAACAGTTATTTCAAAATAGTTACTGTCAAAAACTATTCCATAAATGAATGACAGTGTGCTCTGAAGGCCGTTAACTGTGCTTGACTGTGGTACAAGAACTTTTACATCAACTGAATCAGGTTCTTTGGTTTTTATCTAACATGAAGAACAGCGTCTGTCCCAGCAAGCAGTCTTGTGATTTTCTCTGCAGTCAGAACCTCACACAGCCCTTAAGCCCAGTTCAGAGAGTGCTGCTGGGACCGTCCCCACTAGCACCATCACTGCCCGTTCACCTATGGGGACCTTACGCTCCGAGACAAAAGCAGTGGAGTTTGCAAAACGACACAGATGTAAATAAAAGTACCTTAATCACTTCAGGCCTGTATTATGTGGCTTATATTACATGGTGGACCTGTGGTCACCAGCCAGTTCTGTCACTGGTCCTGGACCAGTGGGTGAAGGCTGTTCAGTCCAGTCACTGGTCCTGGACCAGTGGATGAAGGCTTGCAAACACTCATTTCATCCCATTACACAGGCCCCCCAGCGTCAGGGCCGTCAGGGCCGGAGGGCAGAGTCTGTGTTTCAGGACGTTGTTTCAGAAGATACAGGTTGGGGTGCCGTTCTTCATCTGCCCAGTTTTGCGTTTAAGAGCACAGAGCCGTGGTGCAGCCGGCTGGACCCACATCGGCGCTTCAGCCTTCCTCAAAGTCCATAAGCTTTGCTTCGCTTCCTCCCCCCTTGCCCCGCCCCTCCCCTCCCCCAGCTCAGTAAGGTCTCCAGACCGACTCGTCCATGCGTCCCGACGTACTCATGGTGGTCGGCGAGTTGCTGTGGCTGCCGTCAGCCTCTACGCCGTCGCTCTGGCTGCCGAGGCTGGCATTCATCAGGCCCGCGGCCCCGCCCCCGGAGGCGGAGGCCCCGCCCGCTGCCGTGCAGGATGAGAGCATGCGCGTGGGCGAGCGTTCTCCGCCCGAGCCCGCTCCGCCGGCCGGCACCATGGAGAACTGGTAGGAGCCCGAGCTGGTGCCGTAGTACAGGTGATAGGGAGAGGTGTTGGTCTGGAAATGGGAGGTCTGGTTCTGGTTGCCAGGATAGGGGGGCGGCAGGTAGGTGTGGTATCGGGTGGAGGCTGGCATGCCGGTCACACTGAGGCCCCCGATGCCTGTGCTAGAGGGGTTGGTGGAGTAGGTGAAGGGTGCAGGATAGTGCATGTGAGGGTCCGGGAACCGCGGAGTCAGTGGAGAGAGGGATGGAAATGTGGCCCTCTGTGGGAACAGATCTGTACCTGGGGGGTTAGACAGGGAGAGAGAGAGGAAGGGGAGGGGAGAGATAGGGAGAGAAAGGGAGGGGGAATGAAGAAATAGGGAAAGAGTGAGAGAGACAGAAAGAGAGTTAATCACTGTTAATTACTGTAGGAGCCAATAACATTCTCAATCTCACTGTTAATTATTGTAGGAGCCAATAACATTCTCAATCTCACTGTTAATTATTGTAGGAGCCAATAACCTCACTGATAATTACTGTAGGAGCCTAAGTGATCAGCCGTGCTGCTCAGTACTGACACCTGGCTGCAAACAGGGCAACTGCACAAACGCAGAGTTGCAGTTCTGCTCCTAATTACCGCTCTGTCCTGTACACAATCACCACTCCACATTTGGAACAGAAAGATGAAAAAGGTCCTAGTGCTTAGCCCACCCACTAAACCACGACTCAGCACTAACTGGTCTGAGACGCCATGTGTGGTTTGTTCACAGCATCTCCAATTCGTTCCTCATTCTGTCAAACTGAGGTCATTAAGGGACTATGGGGCAGTCATGGTCCTGTGGTAGGGAACTGGTCTTGTGACCGGAGGGTCATGGGTTCAATTCCCAGACCTGAGGCCATGACTGAGGTTCCCTTGAACAAGGCACCTAACCCCAACTGCTCCACGGGCGCCGGGCTAGGGCTGCCCACCACTCTGGACACGTGTGATCCACAGCCCCCTAGTAATCACTAGTGTGTGTGTGTGTGTGTTCTAACTGCACAGATGGGTTAAAATCGGAGGACAAATTTCGATTGCGGTGTAAAAATCACAAAATTACATTTACATTACATTTACTATGACTCACTAATTTCCTATGAGGAAATACTGCATGATTGCCTGTAGGGGGCAGCAGAGAAGAGCGTGATGAAGGCTGTGTTTGATGTATTTGGATCGCATCATATCCTGTGTGAGAGGGCTTTGGCAAGGAGACAAGTCATCTAGACCAAGACAAGGGTGATGGAAAAAAAACCTGCATGTTCATGCACACACACACACACACACACACACACACACACACACACACACACACACACACACACACACACACACACACACACACACACACAACACACACACACACACACACACACACACACACACACACACACACACACAAGCACGAAGGCACACATGCACATCTGTGACATGTATGCCATATTTTCAGGTTGTTTTTCTATGACCTGCTTTTATTTTTATGTTGGTTTTTTTCCCTGAGTGCCCTTACAAGAGCAGTGCATGATGGGATAGCGGAGCAGTTTTTGCTAAAGAGCAGTTTTGGCGTGTCATCACCCTGCGGGACAACAAGCTGGGCTTTACGTGACATCTCCCTGTAGTGCACACTTTTTGTAATGCACACTCCTATGCTTAGTTTTTAACATGTTTTCCTGTGGAGGATTCCCCCAATGAATCAATGAATCAATCTATCTCTCTATTTCTCTCTCTCTCTCTCTCTCTCTCTCTCTCTCTAACACCAGAACAGGGGAGGGGATGAAGGTCCTTGCCATGTTTTTCCCAGACTGCCGTGCTCTGAGGGGCCCATATCGGATTCCAGCCGAGCGGAACTCCGGCTTTCAGCTGCGGTTGATTCAAGAAGTGGAGTCGCCTGCTAATTCTGAAATGACAGCTCCTCAAAAACCTCCTCCTCTTTCTCCCCTCCTCCTTCTTCAGTATCTCCCTCTCTCTCTCGCTCTCTCTTTCTGCCACTCTCTTTTATGCCAATAATAGAACAAGGAGAAGGAGGGGCAATATCACACACACACACACGCTAACATACCATGCGAGATTTCAATAGGAAGTTGACAAGCACTGAATGGATAATTGTTGGGTCACCTTCAAGATACTGCTGAAACACATCAGCTGATGGCCCCATGCCAAAGAACAGCACCCCCTCACCAGCTCCCTCTAGAGGCCTAACATGGATCATACAGCTTCAGGCAATCCTAGTTTTCCCTGTTTAAATCTTTAATAAAAGAACCTTCAAACACAGGCCTTTCTGTGAAGTTCAAAATTGCTTCTGGGACAGCCACACACACACACACACACACACACACACACACATACTCACACAAACAATGACTGAAATGTGTAGGCAGTGACGTGTAAAGGATTATGTGTAGGCTGTGATTTGTGTAGGTTTGTGTGTGAATGTGTGAATGTGCGCACGTGTGCGTGTGTGTGTGTGTGTGTGTGTGTGTGTGTGTGTGTGTGTGTGTGTGTGTGTGTGTGTGAAGCAGAGAGCTACAGTAGGGACACGGCCCACACATGATCTCTATTACACTAGTACTCTGGTTAAAAAAAAGTGTTGACTCAGAAAAAGAAAAGACTGAAAAAAAGCAGAAAAAAAGATAAATAGAAGAAAAGTCAGGAGCGTGTGTGTGTATGTGTGTGTGTGTGTGTACATTCCTCTGCAGGGAGCAGTTTTTCTCAGAGTTCCACTAGCCCACAGTGAAGCGTATAACCCACCTTGACGCAGAGGTTAGCCTAATTTGCCTTCTGTGCGTGTGTGTGTGTATGGTGCTCGTACGTACGTGTGTGTGTGTGTGTGTGTGTGTGTATATGCGTATGTGTGTGTGCTGTGGGGCCCATCACTGGCTAGGATGCAAATCCTAGAGCTCACCTGTGAAAAGTTTGTTTAGAAGATGAGAATGCAAAGCTTGCTGGCCCACACCTGTGAGTCCCATAAACGATCCCAGCAGGTGAGAAAAAGAGAGAGAGAGAGAGAGAGAGAGAGAGTTTCCACAAGTACTACTAGGCCTTTTCTTCTATATCCGAGAAGCAGTTCACCCTTTGGCAGGAAACAGTGTGTTACACCAGGGAACAGTGTAGTTGTTACACCAGGGAACACTGTGGTTAATACACCTGGGAACAGTGTGATTGTTACACAAGGGGATACTGTTTGTTACACCAGGGAACAGTGTGGTTGTTACACCAGGAAACACTAGTTAAACCACCAGGGAACAATGTGGCTGTTACACCATGGAACACTGTGATTGTTACACCAGGGAACAGTGTAGTTGTTACACCAGGGGACACTGTGGTTAATACACCTGGGACAGTGTAGTTGTTACACCAGGGGACAATGTGGATGTTACGCCATGGAACCGTGTGGTTGTTACACCAGAGGACACTGTGGTTAATACACCATGGGACAGTGTGGTTGTTACACCAGGGGACACTGGTTAATACACCAGGGAACAATGTGGATGTTACGCCATGGAACAGTGTGGTTGTTACACCAGGGGACACTGTGGTTAATACACCATGGGACAGTGTGGTTGTTACACCAGGGGACACTGGTTAATACACCAGGGAACAATGTGGATGTTACACCATGGAACAGTGTGGGTGTTACACCAGGGGCCACTGTGGTTAATACAACAGGCTTCAATGCTGCTCCCTGCTACTGTAACTCCACGCCAGCATCTAAACAAACTTACTCCTCTTCACTCAGATCCCACAGACTATGTCATGTTTTTTTTAGCAATGGTACAAGGAGGAATAGATGGAGGTGAACCTTCAGTGTGCCACAAATGCAGATGAACCCAAAATGTTTCCAAAAAGCCAGCATTAACTACGCCCTCAGTCTCAAATACCAACAGAAGTGTTTATGACTAGAGTTTAACTTGCTATATCAGAGTGTCTGTGCTCACCTTTGAAAGGGAACGCAATTAGCAAAATCACAAATAATAATCTCAACACCAAGCAAAGCCCATTATCAAAGTGTGGAAACTGTGAGTCTTCCAACACTACTTTAGTAACTATAGTAAAACCTCAACACATGGGCGGGGACAGTGATGGCATGCAGGTCCCACACTGGAGATCCCACACTGCAGGCCCCACACTGCAGGCCCCACACTGGAGGTCCCACACTGGAGGTCCCACACTGCAGGCCCCACACTGCAGGTCCCACACTGGATGTCCCACACTGGAGGTCCCACACTGGAGGCCCCACACTGCAGCCCCCACACTGGACATTCCAGAACACATGGGCGGGGACATCTTTACATGTTCAGCCATCTCACCACTGGACAGAACCCCCTGCCCAGGCCGGTGTGAGCATGACCTCTGGAAGGCCGGTGTGTGGGAAACAGATACAGGGCAGGGGTGTATGGAACTGGGGCCGGTGTATCCACAGACACGATGGTGATGAGATCACAGAACCCCAAGGAGCAGGCAGACGCACAGGAAACGTACCCTCCTTATCTCTGTACTGGACTCTGTTCTAGAGACGAAGATGTACTCTTCTGCTGTGCAGTGTCTATTTTCTAACAAATTCTTCACTCTAAAAATTCTAAAAACACGTCTGTTCTGTGCCAGTACGTGTAGGCAGCTGATGGGTGTGTTGTTATGTGACATCAGCACTGGTAGTGTGAGAGACTGAGTTTACTCTTTGATATATTGGCAGTGTTTTGGTAGTGTAAGGACGACTGAAGAATGTTCAGCTAACTTATGCTCTACACACACACACACACACACACACACACACACACACACACACACACACACACACACACACACACACACACACACACACACACACACACACACACACAAACACACACACACACATCTTACTTGGCCAGCGGATGTCATCCTCCACTTTGCAGGTTTTGATCTGAGGTGGATCAATCTGGTCTGGCCACAGTCCTATAACACAACACACTGCTGTATTAACACAACACACTGCTGTATTCAGGTCCTATAACACAACACACTGCTTTATTAACACAACACACTGCTGTATTAACACAACACACTGCTTTATTAAGGTCCTATAACACATCGTCAGTGTGCTCCAGTGTGTGAACTGTTCAGATATGAACACTTGCAGTTTCATCTGCATGTAAAGCTGTGATTTTAAACGAAAACGTATTGTAGTGATAAAGCTTTAATGGCTTCTAATGGATTGGTGATTTAAATGGCTTTCTATTCATTCAGCAGTTAGAGGTATGTAAGTGTGTATGCATGCCCTTGTTGAGAGGTGTGTGTGTGTGTGTGTGTGTGTGTGTGTGTGTGTGTGAATGTATGCATGCTTAAAAGTGTGATTGCAACAGAATGAATTTGTTTGCACTTGTTTGGCCTCTCATCTCTCTGTGTGTTACCATTTTAATCAGGGCCAAGCAGAGAAAAGACAACATTCCAGTCTGTCCCTTATGGTATCAGATGACACACACACACACACACACACACACACACACACACACACACACACACACACACACACACACACACACACACACACACACACACACACACACACACATCTCAACAAGGGCATGCATACATTTACATCAGTGTGTGAGGTATCTCGTTAAATCTGTGTGTTCTGGTGGGTAATAATGGCCTGTGCTTGGGTTTGTGTTCTGGTGGGTAATAATGGCCTTTGTTTGGGTTTGTGTTCTGGTGGGTAATAATGGCCTGTGTTTGGGTTTGTGTTCTGGTGGGTAATAATGGCCTGTGTTTGGGTTTGTGTTCTGGTGGGTAATAATGGCCTGTGTTTGTGACAAGCGAACCGTACGGTTCGGTTCGTTCACAAAAACCGTGCCATGCCTAGTGTGTATGTTCCTGCATGCGTGTGTGTGTGTGTGTGTCTCTGAACTCTACAGCTGCTGATCCTTGAGCATAGCTCCGTGTGTGTGATAACTCTTTTACATGGCTCGTTGTGACTCACATGAAGAATATATAAGTCAAACATTTCAGAATGGTCCGTGAGTGTGTGTGTGTGTGTGTATGTATTTGTGTGTGTTGATAAACCTGGTTCTCAATGTTGCTGAGTGACAAAATAACATGTTTGAGTGTTTGAGTGTTGGAGTTTGAGTAAGCTTGTGTGTGTGTGTGTGTGTGTCTGTATGTGTGGTGAATATGATTGTGTGTGTCTAGTTCACACTGTCTGGCCACGCCACACTGAACTGCCAATTTGACATGCAAACAAAGGTTGTTTGCTCTCGGTCTGAGATGGGTTAGTTGTTACAGGCCAACCATCACATACCACGAACACTGCGGCAAACCACACACACACACACGCACACACGCACACACTCACTCTTACAGACACACACACACATTTGTGAAAATCACAATACAGAGGAAAATAGCCACAAGGCCTCAATCAATTTGATGTTTTCTTTCTTTCTTTCTTTCTTTCTTTCTTTCTTTAGTTTTCTATCCTTATTCCTCTCTTTTTTTGGTTTCCTAGCTACAATGGTAAATTCTTGTGTATAAAGGTTTCATTCAGACCAGAGGCCACAGCTGCTACCATTGCAGTAATAAACATTTCCTTCAAATATTTTGATTGGCCAACAGACAACGTTAATGCCAGCCTACCGATGAGTCCTGTCATTTAACCATGTGTGTGTGTGTGTGTGTGTGTGTGTGTGTATGTATGTGTGTGTATGTGTGTGAGGAGGTATGCTTACTCTTGTGTACGAGTGTGTTAGTGTCGGTATGTATGACGCAATGTGTGTGCAAGCAACTGAGTATGAGTGTGTGAGGATGTGTTTGAGGATGATTCAGGCTTTAGGGCAGTGTTGAGTGTGTGAAGATGTGTGTTTGAGGATGCTTCAGGCTTTACGGCAGTGTTGAGTGTGTGAAGATGTGTGTTTGAGGATGATTCAGGCTTTAGGGCAGTGTTGTGTGTGTGAAGATGTGTGTTTGAGGATGATTCAGGCTTTACGGCAGTGTTGAGTGTGTGAAGATGTGTGTTTGAGGATGCTTCAGGCTTTAGGGCAGTGTTGAGTGTGTGAAGATGTGTGTTTGAGGATGATTCAGGCTTTAGGGCAGTGTTGAGTGTGTGAAGATGTGTGTTTGAGGATGATTCAGGCTTTAGGGCAGTGTTGAGTGTGTGAAGGTGTGTGTTTGAGGATGCTTCAGGCTTTACGGCAGTGTTGAGTGTGTGAAGATGTGTGTTTGAGGATGATTCAGGCTTTAGGGCAGTGTTGTGTGTGTGAAGATGTGTGTTTGAGGATGCTTCAGGCTTTAGGGCAGTGTTGAGTGTGTGAAGATGTGTGTTTGAGGATGATTCAGGCTTTAGGGCAGTGTTGAGTGTGTGAAGATGTGTGTTTGAGGATGA